>NW_027673582.1:32500-88562 GCF_964194415.1 Vipera berus
TCTATTCTATTCTATTCTATTCTATTCTATTCTATTCTATTCTATTCTATTCACCAGGACAACAAAGCCTTCTGATATTTTTTAAACTATTCTAGCTGAATCAATTCACTTATCACAACCCAAAGGATAGAGAGTAAAGAGCAGTCTTGCCAATGGAACACATGTATTTATTACTGAGCCTGGGAAAGCACATGTCCCTTATTTTTAACTTCGTGTTAATTAGGCTGCGTTTGCTCATCTAAGCCATGACTTGCTACAATATTGGATGGCAGATCTAAGCTACGTACCAGTAATTATGCAGGCATCAGGTTCTCAGTGATGGGAAGGCTCTGGCCTTCTGTCTCACTATCATTATGCTAGGTAAATTGCAACAGAAGGCATGGACTTAATCGGTGAACAAGAAAGAGGAGTCCGCTCAAGAGGGACAGAACAGCTGCTGACCATCAGGTTCACCAGCTTGGTGGATTCTAAAGAAGTGACCTTCTAGAAATTAACTTGAAGCTCAAGACACCTAGTCCACTGGACCAGAGGGTGTGTGGTTTTGTGTGTTGCCTGCATCTCGCAGATGAGGCTTTGCTTGTTTGTGTGGACTGGTTGCTGGCATCCTGAGGCCCGGTACTGGTCCATGGACCAGGGGTTGGGGACCGCTGCCTTAAGGTCCCTTTCAACTCTGCTGTTCTCTTCTCTTCTCTTCTCTTCTCTTCTCTTCTCTTCTCTTCTCTTCTCTTCTCTTCTCTTCTCTTCTCTTCTCTTCTCTTCTCTTCTACTGTACTCTACTCTACTCTATTCTATTCTATTCTGTTCTGTTCTGTTCTGTTCTGTTCTACTCTACTCTACTCTACTCTACTCTACTCTACTCTACTCTACTCTACTCTACATTCTATTCTATCCTAGTCTAATCTAGTTTAGTCTGTTAGTTTATGTTACACAGATTATATCATTTCTATTATGGAACATGTGATAATGTCATAGCTTATACAAGACACCTATGATTAAAAGTAAAATGAATATTTGGGAAATGTCTCTTACAGAAATGCATCCTTCGATGAACATGGAACCCCCAAGATGCATTTTCCCTTGATTGTAAGGAAAAGTCATGCTTTACCCATTTTGTACGTGCCTCGTTGTATATAGAAATACAGCTATTGTAGTGTTTTACCTCCACCTGTTAAGGGAAATTACTTTGCACATTAATACGTTAGCTAAGTTGCAAACAAAGAAACAAAAAAAGACATGCGCATCCAAACAGACATGCTGAAGTTAAATAAATCAGACTCCCTCTTGTTTGCAACGAGGAGAAACTGAGAGCCTCTGAAATTGATGGATGCACCACGTTTGCAATCCCATCTTGATACTCTGGCTTGGAAAGGTGCCCGTCTTGTTTCGTCTGCCCTGCTGCTTGCTTCTCAGAGTCCCCGGTCCTCTGGCCAAGGTTGTTTTCCTTGACGGAACTGAACAAATTGCTGCTCCTGTCTATAAAATGCCTTATGGCGCCTCCTCCTTACTACAGGACATTTTAACTACCGATCCTTTAGTAAATCACATGTACGAGAGAGCAGCTCTTATGCCATGAGACAAGATTAATTGAAATCTTTGAAGACAAATCAGATTGAGAAAACATTAATAGGCACAGTCTTTTCAATTTTGAAGAGTTCCTCTTGAAAACAGCAAATTGTCTGCTGCATTGTCTCTATCATCTCTCTCTCTCTCTCTACACACACACACACACACACACACACACACACACTTATATCTTTCATATCAATTCATTAATGAATTAGATTAGTCAGTTAAAAAAACCAGTTGACTAACATGCCTTCTGTTAATCAGGTAGTAAGCTCATTTATTTAAATCCCTTTAAGAATACTCTTCAATATAGTGACACTTATTATACGCTTGAAGTGGCAAGCCTCTTCTTTAAAAAGGTCATTTTCCTTTTGCTTAGAAATGGGAAAAATGGTAAGGATGATTCATGCTTCAAAAAAATTCCATAACTTTTCAAAACAGATACATGGATAGATGGATAGATGTAGAGTTGATGACCTCCAAGGTCCCTTCCAACATCATCATCATCATCATCATCATTATTATTATTATTATTATTATTATTATTATTATTATTATTATTATTGATAGAAAGACAGACAGACAGACAGACAGACAGACAGACAGACAGATAGATAGATATGGTAGGTAAGCAGATAGATAGATAGATAGATAGATAGATAGATAGATAGATAGATAGATAGATAGATAGATAGATAGATAGATAGATAGATAGATAGATAGATAGATAGATAGATGGATGGATGGATGGATGGATGTCTGAAATGGTATAGGTTGTCCTGCCTGAGCAGTGGGTTGGACTAGAAGACCTCCAAGGTCCCTTCCAACTCTGTTATTCTGTTAAAACAGACGTTTCCCTGAAATGCAGAATTTTAAGACCACAAAAGGAATATTAGTCTAAAATCTACAGGAGATTCTGCTTTTGCTGAATGCCAGTTACTAAGGAGTAATCACAAGTAGCCCTGGAAAATGTCAGCATTGTAGAACTGAGAGAGGGAGGGAGGGAGGGAGGGAGGGAGGGAGGGAGGGAGGGAGGGAGAGAGAGAGAGAGAGAGAGAGAGAGAGAGAGAGAGAGAGAGAGAGAGATGCAAATCAGAAAACAGTGAATAATTTAAATCGAGAGAAAGATGATCAAACCTGTTTACCTGGTGGCCAAGTATCAATTATGGGGCATTCTGTTCCATTAAGGATGGGCAATAGATCAAGACATGACATTTGTTGCCGAGTTCAGTTTCAGATTAGGTGAGAAGAAGCCAGTCATGTGTCATTGTCTCATGCTGCATTACACAGAACTGCAGCCATAAAAACCCATCTTCTATGCAATACCTTGATTGACTGACGTATCTATAATCACCCTTCAGCTCTTGTGCTGATTCTGATCAGACCAGAATCGCACCCTCCAAATAACTGGGTTTGCTAGGTTCCTTTTGGACTTCTTGTATCTAAATAATGAATTGTTGTTCCCTAACTACGTGTGTCAGATTTGAACCCAATGTTCTGCTGTTTCTCCTGTTCAGCAAGTAGACCCCTCCTGCCGATCCTTTCCAAGGTGTGAGGCTATCACAGCAAAGTGTCAAAATTAGAGACTGGGCAAAGACAAAGGGAAGGACAATAAGCAAGTTGGCCCTGCTGTGCCACTAACAGCCCTTGTTACTGTTTTTGACATCTCTTGTGACACCAAGCTGTTGTAACACAGGTGGGTGTAGAAGCAGAAGTGTTGGAATTCATTGCTGGAATGTATTTCTACACAACAACTACTGTAGTATTCAGCCACTAGATGGCAGTGTTTACAAGTTTGGATCTATGGTATATACTCTATGCTCTTTTGTTCTGAGTAGAGTTTCCTGTTTCTTGTTACAATAATATAGTTGAGCAGTAAAGCACATGGTGACTGTGCTCTGTGGGGCGCCTTATATAAACAGAATTTCCAACAAGAAGAATCTCAGATTATTAATCACAGCCAATTATAACATCAATTATAGTCCTTCACTTACAACCATTCATTTAAGGAACGTTCAAAATTAAAGTGGTGCTTAAAGAAGCGACTTACAATTATCAGAATGAATCACTGTAAACCTTAGGATCAAACATTATTTGTTAATTACTGTAAAATGTCATGTATAAAAATCAGGAGTCATTGAATGACAATATGAAAATATCTTCAAGCATTCAGAGAATTAAAGGGAACGTTTAAAATTAAAATTTGTAGAATATACATACATACATACATACATACATACATACATACATATATATATATATATATATATATATATATATATATATATATATTGGTAGTGACTTGCTCTCTGCATTATAGCTACCAGCTCTGTTATGAATATCTGTAAAGGTCAAGTTACTCCTACACATTCTTACAAAGAAGGCATTGTGTGAAACATCTGTGGAAGTGAAATTATAACGGTGAAATTCCTGATCCTTGCTTATAAAATGTCTTTTCCCTTTAACTGTGTTGGGTCCTCTCCTCGAGATATTTGAATTTTGCCGAACATCTGGAAAAAGTATTCCATGGCTGAACAGCAAATATGAAAAGGAGTCCTACATGTTTGGTGTTCTTTATACAATATTATGAGGCCAAAGGAGCGAAATTGGGGACCACAGTGAACTATGGAGATCAAGATAGGATATTGAAGAAGAGGTTTCTCTCCAAGCTGGATATATGACTCTGGGCAGCTTACAAACAATTCAAACAAATATAAAACATTGGAAAAAAGCATATAAAAACAGCAAAGAAAGAATCTCCTGTGGATTTTAGACTAATATTCCTTTTCCAGTCTTAAATAATAATTTATAAACAGAGAGAAGAGAGTGGTGTTCATGGAGAAGGGGAGGAGGAGGACGAGGACTGTGGGGTCCTTGGTGCTCTCTGAGCTTGCTTGTTTTCTTGCAGACGTTTCATGACCCAACTAGGTAACATCATCAGTGCTAGAAGAGAGTGGTGTTTATGGAGAAGAGGAGGAGGAGGAGGAGGAGGAGGACGACGACGACTGTGAGGTCCTTGGTGCTCTCTGAGCTGGCTTGTTTGCTTGCAGACGTTTCATGACCCTAACTAGGTAACATCATCAGTGCCAGTAAGGAATGCTCTTTGCTGCCTGTTTATATTCTGGTGTCTTGCCTTTCTGGGTGGATGGTTGTCCAATCTTTTTTATCAAGCGACTCTGGGTGGTTTATTTTTATTTATTTTTTTTATTTTAATTCCATTTATATCCCGCCCTTCTCCGAAGACTCAGGGCGGCTTACAAACTTAGCAGTAGCCTTCATTCTATGTATATGCCTGCTTATTAGGGCTTTCACACACACCCCAAGTGGCATTATTACAAAGTCAGCTTAATTGTCCCCCAACAATCTGGGTCCTCATTTTACCTACCTCGGAAGGATGGAAGGCTGAGTCAACCTTGAGCCTGGTGGGACTCGAACCTGCACTAATTGCAGGCAGCTGGGGTTACTTAAGGAGGCCTTAGCCCACTGCTCCACCAAGGTTTACCATTCTATAAAAACTATAAACCTTTTTTAAAAAATCAAAACATTAGGCACTGAAGTACAACATTAACACGAGCACCACAATGGATAAAAGAACCTATGCAAAGATGGGCTTGAGGTGGAAGCATCTCCTAATCTAGTTGTTGTTGTTAGTTGCGAAGTCATGTCACGACCCCATGGACAACATTCCTCTCCAGGCCTTCCTGTCCTCTACCATCTTCGGGAGTCCCTTTAAGCTCACGCCTACTGCTTCAGTGACTCCATCCAGCCACCTCGTTCTCTATCATCCCCTTCTTCTCTTGCCCTCAATCTAATCTAGTAGCCACCTCTAAAATGGTTGGGATGGATAGATGTCGCTCGAGAGAGAGGCAGTCCCTCAAGCAAGTCAGCCTCAACCCTGTATCCTTCTCGCAATAGATGTTTAGTTACTTTAGCTCAGGGGTCTCCAACCTTGGCAACTTTGCGGCTTGCGGACTTTACCTTCCAGATTTTTCAGCCAGCCTGAGGAATTCTGGGAGTTGAAGTCTGTAAGTTGTGAAGTCGGCAAGGTTGGAGACCTTTGTTTGTATGGAGGTTGCTGCCTTCCCGTCACATAGGCATCAGCTGTTTCTCTTGCATGTCTGCCTAACACTTCCCTTTCAGGTTTTCTCCTGATGCCTGCAACTGCCCTTCCCCAGTTAAAGTTGGAAAGAACAACGGGAATTGTGGGGGGAAGGATACCTGGAAAGGAAGGAACTCGGCTACGTTTGTGTGCATAAATTGATGGGAAGGAAGGTGTTGTGAAGAGCACACCGCAGCCCGTTTATGGTCGTGCAAGACTGCACAAAGCCGCTAGCATAAACCATCCCTTCCTTATTAAGAAAAAAGCTAGAAAGCTGTAAATGATAGCGCTAAGGAGCAAAAAACAAAAGTGTTTGCAGGGAAACAAAAGAGCATGCAGACAAGGTGGAGATAAATTGCCGTTTTAAAACAGTGAGGGTGGGGGAAAAAATCACAGCAAGTCCCCTTTTTAAAAAAACAAAAGAAAAAATCCTTTCCTACTTTACAATTTTAAGGGAACACGCTTCCACTTGGAAGTAACACGCTGGGCTGGATGAACTTGTCTTAAGGTTAAATCGAAGAAGTTTCCTCTCTTGGACGCTTGGAAAATAAAATTGTGCAAATATTGTAACCAGCGATTTGTTAGAAATGCAGTGTCCATGTGGAGGGAGAGCCTTCCTAGATCCCCAATAAATGTCCAAAAAGGTGCAGAGTCGATTTCTTAATCACGCAGGAAGCATTCCTGTCTCCAGATTTAATCGCTTTTTATGGATTCTGTTGGCTCGTTTAAAAACCAAGGACGATACAAAACACGGATCCGTGGAATTGTATTAGAAAACTTCTCTGATCTAAATCTCCAGTCAGGATTATTTCGCTGCTCCTATTGGCATTGCGCCTTGAAGACTCGACATTCCAGATGTGCAGGATATTATGTGCTTTAAAATTATTGTTTACACATTGTCTGATTTACCCTCTTTCCAAGCTGTGCTATGCCCCAGTAACGGACACCGTTTGCAGTAGGAAATTCCTTGTATTCATTACAAGCCTTGAGTTATGTCTATCAAATGGGAAAACAATAGTTGAGTCTGTATTTCATTCCCCCCCCCTGAAAAAAGCAATATTTTAATGGTTAAAACGTTCACCTGCATGGCTTGCAGTGTCACAGAATAACAGACTTGGAAGGGGCCTCAGAGGTCTTCCAGTCCAACCCACTACTCAAGCAGGAGACCCCACACCATTCCAGACAAATGACTGTCCTGTCTCTTCTTAAAAACCTCCAGTGTTGGTGTACCCACAAATTCTGAAGGCAAGTTGTTCCACTGGTTAATTGTAGTCAAGGGCAAGAATTTCTCCTTAGTGCCAGGTTGTTTCTCTCCTTGATTAGTTTCCATCCATTGTTTCTTGTCTAGGTCTACTGGTTGAGCAAAATGGGTGATTTTCAAGGTTAATACTGAAAGGGATTAATTTGGACTGGAAATCTTTTTTGTTTGAATTTGTGGATAGAACAGTGAGGGGGGTGGGAAATCACAGGGTGTTTTATTATCATGTATGATAAAAGCAGCACACTAAAAAGCAGAGACATCACCCTGTCAACAAAAGTGCGTACAGTCAAGGCTACGGTCTTCCCAGTTGCAATGTATGGCAGTGAAAGTTGGACCATAAGAAATTCCGAGCGCCAAAGAATTGAGGCCTTTGAACTCTGGTGCTGGAGAAGACTCCTGCGAGTCCCTTGGACTGCAAGGCGATCAAACCGGTCAGTCCTAGAGGAGATCAACCCTGACTGCTCTTTAGAAGGCCAGATCCTGAAGCTAAAACTCAAATCCTTTGGCCACCTAATGAGAAGGAAGGACTCACTGGAGAAGAGCCTAATGCTGGGAAAGGTTGAGGGCAAGAGAAGAAGGGGACGACAGAGAATGAGGTGGCTGGATGGAGTCACTGAGGCAGTGGGCGTGAGCTTAAATGGACTCCAGAGGATGGTAGAGGACAGGAAGGCCTGGAGGAACATTGTCCATAGGGTCGCGATGGGTCGGACACGACTTCGCAACTAACAACAACAACATGATAAAAGCAGCATGACTTTTATATGTTCAGCGTTGGAAAGACCATACGATACCCTTCTTGCAGCAAAAGTGATAGCTAACAACAGCAGAGTGATAAGATTGGAACCAGCAAATCCTCACCCCCCAAAAAAAAATCCAACACAGGACCTAGCCATCAGCCACAGCCCCTGGGAATATGACCTTTAGGACATAATAGGATTAACCCACCATGATCAGAATAGAAAAAGGACATGCTCAGAAGCTCAAGTCAAAGTTCATGCCACAGGAACAGGAACAACTCCAAACACAAAAGCCCAAAAAGGTATAAAAACCCACCACTCCCAGCACCATGTGGTCAGCTGCCCCAGAGCCACATGCTGTGGTGGTTCTGCTCTTCAATAAACAAGAATCTTCTTTCTAAAGCAGTCTCCATTTTGTTTATTCCCGGCTTGGACTGGACCCAGATGAAGATTTTTCTTTCAACACTACTACATCCCCCCCCAATAGGGGAATGGTTAACAAAGATGATAGAACAATGGCTGTGTTAATGGCTCCCATGAGAGAAAAAATTGCTGAAAAATATTATCTGTAATTGGAAGACCTTTGTGGACTTTTTTGCAGGAGCTGGAGAAAAAAAAATCAGAATTTGACATATGGATTTGACGATTGTTAAAATTTAAAAAGGAAGAAAAGGATTTTTATTTCCTTTTTTTCTTTTGGCTGGGGGTGGTGGTGGACATTTTATTACAGCCTTAAACTAGGAGTTTATTTTTATATAATATCATCATCATCATCAATAACAACAACATAACAAATAATAATAATAATAATAATAATAATAACAACAACAACAACAACAACAACAACAACAATAACATGGCTAAGAGCAGGAAAGTTGAAGAAAGAGACGGAGGGGCTAATTCTGGCTGCACAAGACCAAGCCTTAAGGACAAATGCATACAAAGTCAAAATTGAGAAGACGACAACAGACAGTGAGTGCCACCTATGCAAAGAAGCCGAAGAAACAGTGGACCACCTGGTAAGCTGCTACAAGAAGATCGCACAGACTGACTACAAGCAGCGGCATGACAAAGTGGCAACAATGGTGCATTGGAAGGTCTGCAAGAAATATTATTTGCCTGGAAGCAAGAACTGGTGGGATCATAAAATAGAGAAAGTCATAGAAAATGAAGAAGTTAAACTGCTCTGGGACTTCAGAATTTCAAACAGACAAGCACCTGCCACATAACACCCCACACTTAACAATTGTCGATAAGAAAGACAAAAATGTCTGGATAATGGACGTGGCAGTGCCTGGAGACAGAAGAATAGATGAGAAAGAACTGGAGAAGATATCAAAACACAAAGACCTACAAACAGAAATAGAACGACTGTGGCAAAGGCAAGCAAGGGTGGTACCAATAGTAATAGGCGCCTTGGGTGCAATCCCAAAACAACTGGAGCGCCACTTGAACGCCATCATCGGCATTGACAAATTCGCCATCAGTCAATTGCAAAAGGCGGCCTTACTAGGAACTGCTTCCATCCTGCGACGAGATCTGTAATACCGTCAAACATCCACATCTGCCTATCCCAGGTCCTTGGGAAGGACTCGATAGGTAGACAAAAAGGCCAAATCCAGTCTGAACATCTGGCTGACTGTGCGATGATCAACAACAACAACAACAACAACAACAACAGAGATGGAAGGGACCTTGGAGAGAGGAGAGAGAGAGAGAGAGAGAGAGAGAGAGAGAGAGAGAGAGAGAATAGATGACAGACAGACAGAGAAGATGGAGAGGGATAGGGAGGGAGAGACAGATTATATTAAACTACCTCTATTAGAATCTGAATATGAGACAAACCAACAACATGAGGCCCTGCCATTTCAAAACTATTCACTGGAGAAGTTGGTATCATGCTTATACAGAAAGGAGCATGGCCTCCTAACATCAGCCTAATCTGTTTTCGAAAAGATTAGTGTATTTGTGAGTGGCAGATGGCACTGCATTGTTCTATGTCAATCTCTGGAATCCGAGGCAAATATCAAAAAGGGGGAGAAATTGCTGCAAAGATGTGATTGTAAACACACCTGGAGCACACCTGGAGAGTCTCACGTTCTGCTTCTGAATGTCATATGAATGTAATTAACGATTTGCAGGGAAAATTTCTACCCTGGGTTATTTTTACACTTTATATGTCCCCGTAGCTGTGGCCATTAGGGAAAACAGCAACCGCTCTAACTAATTCTTGAATAAAGGAAAGGCTTTCATAAATCAGGCTGAACTTCCTAATTGCTGTCGAAAATTATTTCCATGTTGCAAGCAAAGGATCTGGAGCTTGAAAGGATTCAGAGCTGATAATTTCTTTTGAAACGAGGGAAATATATTGCTTTCTGCTTGCAGCTGCCTGGAGATAATTCAAAATCAGAGTTCAGAATTGGGGAGATGTCTTTTCCACTCTTAAAGGTCTTTATTTATGGTTTTCACCCTTTGCTTTTCCAAGTCTGAATGGCTTATTCTGGTCTTCTATTCCAGCGAGAAACCAGAGAGAAGCTGCTCTTGGATCAGGAGCAAGAGAGAAATGATGAAAAGAGTTTGATTAAACAAAAAATGTGTAAAGGATGAAAATTAATTTCTTGCTTGGTTAACTGGTTAAATGCATGTCAAAAGACAACCTTGGCAGTATTAAATAGCTCCATGCAAAACTTTCAATTAATCAAGTACGGAGTTACACAGATATTCAATCATTTTTATCAGCTGATGATGAAATGACAAACGTAGGGGCTAAAACAAAAGAGAGAGCACAACAGCTTGAGGCTGGCTCAACAGTAGTAACTGTGAGAGGAATCTCGGAGTCCTAGCGGACAATCCCTTAAATAGGAGCCAGCCGTGTGCTGCAGCTGCCAAAAAAGCCAATGCAATCCTGGGCTGCATCAACCGAGGGATAGAATCAAGGTCACATAAGGTGTTAGTACCATTTCATAATGACTTTATAAGACCACACTTGGAATACTGTGTCCAGTTTTGATCACAACAATAGAAAAAAAAAAGATGTTGAGACTCTAGAAAGAGCACAGAGAAGAGCAACAAAGATGATTAAGGGACTGGAGGATAAAACATACAAAGAACGGTTGCTGGAATTGTGGATGTCTAGTTCAATGAAGAGAAGGACGAGGAGGGACATGATAGCAGTATTCCAATATTTGAGAGACTGTCACAAAGAAGAGATGGTTAACCTATTCTCCACAGCAGGACAAGAAGCAACGGATGGAAACTCATCAAGGAGAGAAGCAACCCAGAACTAAGCAGAAATTTCCTGACAGTGAGAACAATTGACCAGTGGAACTGCTTGCTTTCAGAAGAAGGCTGGGGGCTAAACATACGACGAACGGTTGAAGGAACTGAAGACGTCCAAATTAATGGAGAGAAGGACTGGGGTGGCATGTTAGCTTAATACTTTAATTGGAGACTTCCAGGAGATTCCAGTTCTGGACCATTATTATTATTTTTTTAAAAAAAAGCAATTTCAGGAAAATAAATCTTCTTCCATATAATTAGCAAGAAAACTATATGCATAACTCAATGAAGATTTCAGGAGTCAAACCTGATTCAAAAGGAAATTATTACTTCTGTTTCCCCTCCCCCCCTTCTTTTTTTAACCAGCCCGTATATTTCAGGCTAGTAAGTACATACCTGGAATACTGCATACAGAATACAGTACACACCTGGTATATTTCATTTAGTTTTGGTCACCACATTACAGAAAAGATGTCGAGACTTTGGAAGAAGTGCAAAGAAGAGCAACTCAGATAATTAAAGACCTGGAGACTAAAATATATGAAGAACGATTGCAGGATTTGGGTTTGGCTAGTCTAGAGAAAAGGAGGAATAGAGGGGACACGATAGCAGTCTTCCAGCATTTGAGGGTCTGCCACAAAGAAGAGGGAGTCAAGCTATCCTCCAAAGCACTTGAAGGCAGGAGAAGAAGCAACGGATGGAAACTCATCAAGGAGAGAAGCAACCTGGAATTAAGGAGAAACGTCCTGACAGTTAGAACAATTAACCAGTGGAACAACCTGTCTCCAGAAGCGGTGAATGCTCCATCACTGGAAGTTTTTAAGAAGAGACTGGACAACCACTTCTCTGAGATGTTATAAGTTATCCTGTTTGAGGAGGGGGGCTGGACTAGAAGACCTTCAAGGTCCCTTCCAGTTCTATTCTATTCTATTCTATTCTATTCTATTCTATTCTATTCTATTCTATTCTATTCTATTCTATTCTATTCTGTTCTGTTCTGTTCTGTTCTGTACTGTTCTATTCTATTCTATTCTATTCTATTCTATTCTATTCTATTCTATTCTATTCTATTCTATTCTATTCTATTCTATTCTATTCTATTCTATTCTATTCTATTCTATTCTATTGCATGATAGCAATATTCCAGTATTTGAGGGGCAGCCACAAAAAAGAGGGGGACAAATTATTCTCCAAAGCACCAGAAGGCAAGACAAGAAACAATGGTTGGAAATTGATCAAAGAGAGAATTAACCTGGAATGAAGGAGAAACTTCCTAACAGTGAGAACAATTAACAGTGGAACAGCTTGGCTCCAGATGCTGTGAATGCTCCATCACTGGAGGTTTTTTAAGAAGAAACTGGACAGCCACTTGTCAAAAACGGTCTAGGGTCTCCTCCTTGCAGAATGGGACAGCTTGCCTCAGCCAACTCACCATGTCCAATTCTCCATGGGACAACTCACGGAGGGACAACCCAACAGTTCAATTTAATTATTTAAAACAATTACAAAATTGTTTTGTCTTTTTGCCATTCACATTTTATTCGCTCCCTTCTTTGGCATCCTTTCTTTAACCATTCCTTTGATCTCAGAGTGTAAACTCTTGTCCCAGGGTGAGTTGTCCAGTGGTGAGTTGGCTACGGTGAGTTGTCTCATGGCAACTTGGCCATGGTTGAGCTGGCTGTGGCAAGTTTTCATAGACAGAGGCTGGACTAGAAGATCTCCAAGGTCCCTTCCAGCAATATTTTGATTGAATCTAAGCAACAGATTTTCCAGGTTGCAATGCATGATGCAGAATGTAGCTTCTTATGGATGGAACACTTTTCTTATCCTGAGTGGTCATTCTTCCCGGGAACCATCCCAAACAGTTGGAAGTGCCTTGGTGGAGCAGTTGGAAGGGCCTTGTTGGAGCAGTGGGCTAATGCCTCCTTAAGTAACACCAGCTGCCTGCAATTAGTGCAGGTTCGAGTCCCACCAGGCTCAAGGTTGACTCAGCCTTCCATCCTTCCCAGGTAGGTAAAATGAGGACCCAGATTGTTGGGGGCAATTAAGCTGACTTTGTAATAATGCCGCTTGGGGGGGGGGCAAAAGCCCTAATAAGCAGGCATATACATAGAATGAAGGCTACTGCTAAGCTTGTAAGCCGCCCTGAGTCTTCGGAGAAGGGCGGGATATAAATGGAATTAAAATAAAATAATAAATAAATAAAATAAGTTGGCTAGCTGTGTCCGTGGCTTTGATGTCCTGCCCTCTCGTTGAGTGGCAGAAAGCTTCAAGGCCTAACGTAAAAAGCAGTTGGGGATGTCAAAGATGAGCAAGGATATTGATTTTTCATTGATGAATGTTTAATAGCCTGGGTTGTAAGCTGTCGAGAGTAACACTGTAAGAGACAACTATCTAAAAATAGTTTTTAAAACCCTGCTTCCTGTCCTCCCACCCCCTCACTCGAAACAGAGAAAAAGAAGGAACATTTTTAGCTTAAAAAGGGTAAGTAGACCGTGATCTGCCCTCTTCTAAAAACAGACGGTTGTATCTTGTTTTCTTTATCCCTGCAGCAGTATTAGCTGTCAGTGTTGTTGTAACTTTGAACGATTAATCAGAATAGAGCTGGAAGGGACCTTGGAGGTCTTCTAGTCCAGCCCCCTGCTCAAGCAGTAGACCCTCTACTATCTCAGACAAGTGATGGTCCAGTCTTTTTTTTTTTTTTTTTAAAAAACTCCAATGTTGGAGCACTCACAACTTTTGAAAGCAAGCTGTTCCACTGGTTAATTGTCCTCGCTGTCAGGAAGTTTCTCCTTAATTCCAGGTTGCTTCTCTCCTTGATGAGTTTCCATCCGCTGCTTCTTGTCCTGCTTTCAGGTGCTTTGAAAAAATAGATTGACTTCCTGCTATCATGTCATCCCTGGTCCTTCTTTTCTCCATACTAGCCAGACCCAATTCCCGTAACCGTTCTTCATACATTTTAGTCTGCAGGTCTTTAATTTTGCATAGTCTATAGATGTTGTTAGGGATGCGGTGGCTCAGTGGGTTAGGACGCTGAGCTTGTCGATCGGAAGGTCGGCAGTTTGGTGGGTCGAATCCCGAGTGCCGTGTAGCAGAGTGAGCACCTGTTACTCGTCCCAGCTTCTGCCAACCTAGCAGTTCGAAAGCACGTAAAAATGCAAGTAGAAAAATAGGGACCACTGCGGTGGGAAGGTAACAGCGTTCCGTGCGCCTTTGGCATCTACTGATGCCGGCCACATGACCACGGAGACGTCCTCGGACAAGCGCTGGCTCTTCGGCTTTGAAACGGAGATGAGCACCGGCCCCTAGAGTCGGAAACAACTAGCATGCATGTGCGGGGGAACCTTTACCTTTACCTTTACTATAGATGTTGTTAGGGACGCGGTGGCTCAGTGGGTTAGGACGCTGAGCTTGTCGATCAGAAGGTCAGCAGTTTGGCAGGTCGAATCCCGAGTGCTGCATAACAGAGTGAGCGCCTGTTACTCATCCCAGCTTCTGCCAACCTAGCAATTCGAAAGCACGTAAAAATGCAAGTAGAAAAATAGGGACCACTACGGTGGGAAGGTAACAGTGTTCCGTGCGCCTTTGGCATCTACTGATGCCGGCCACATGACCACGGAGACGTCCTCGGACAAGCGCTGGCTCTTCGGCTTTGAAACGGAGATGAGCACCGGTCCCTAGAGTCGGAAACGACTAGCACACATGTGTGGGGGAACCTTGACCTTTACCTTTATAGATGTTGTTAATGTCTGTGCCTACTGAGGGCTGATTTGTCAGAGAGCCAGGTTTCTAGAAATTCCCTGGCATTTTTGGGTTTGGCCTGGTCTAGGACGGTCATGTCTTGCAGATGTAATGAAATGTCTGCAAGAAAACAAGCAAGCTCAGAGAGTACCAAGGACCCCTCATTTCAACTCCGAGCTACAACTATTCTCCTTCGTTGGTAGAATTCATCTATTTTTCCAAGTAATG
The DNA here is from genome assembly GCF_964194415.1 of Vipera berus. Taxonomy (NCBI): domain Eukaryota; kingdom Metazoa; phylum Chordata; class Lepidosauria; order Squamata; family Viperidae; genus Vipera; species Vipera berus. The sequence goes on from NW_027673582.1 coordinate 47,412, forward strand.
TGGAGTTAGAGCTGGGTGACAATTTTCGCAATAGAATCACTCATACGGTAATGCGTGGCCCACTGTGTCACCTTCTTCCAATTGACAGGGACAAATCTTCTCCGGGAAAATGAATGGGTTGCTGTCTTTATTCAAGTAACACTACAGGCAATATAAAAGCCAAGGTAAAAAGTCTAACAATATTTCATAGTCACAGGGCTGTAAAATAGACTTAGCTAGGAGAAAAGGTTGACTTTGGTTCTCTTCTCTCAAAGCAAGGACAAACTCCAAGCGTGGTCTCCCTTGCAAATCAATATCCATTATTTGCCATTGGGTAACTCCTCCAGCTCTAGGAAAACCCAAAGGATGCCAGCCTATTATAGATAGGTCAATATTTTCTAATTTTGCCTCCAAGGTCTTCTGGCAGATCAAATAAAAAAATATCTATGAGCATCAGTAGGACTACAGTCTGGGGGGAGAATATTCATTAAGCACTGGTGCAGTTAGGAATGACTTTAAGTGTCCCAGGAACAAGAAGACACCCAAAAGAAAGCACAAACTATCAATTCTTGAGAAAGGAAAGGAAAGGAAAGGAAAGGAAAAGAAAAGATGCAAGACAGTTTTTTCTGCTCTGATGCAAAAATTCTGCTTCAGAGTAAGGAGCCGCCAGGGGGATGTCCATAAGTTTTAAAGTGGGATGAGTTAAGGAAAAGGACTGGTGGATTCTCCTGACTTTGTTACTTTAATCCATCCTGCACCTCTTGTCAAAGGAGAGAAATAATTGCTAACTGCTGTAACTGGTAATAATTAGCAAAGCTGGGTGAGTGTGCCTGGGTGTCACTTATCAAAGACTAACCAGCAACAATGCTGTCATCTGTAACAGCCCGTCGAGGTAGTAAAGGCTGGAAAATCAATGTTGTTCAAGCCAGTAGTAATCTTACTGTAAACCTTGCCTTTGTAACATTGTATTAGATTGCAGAATGAAATACCAAAATACAAAAGCAAATAGTAGGACACAGTGGAGAGGGAAAAGGGAAGGGAAGGGAAGGGAAGGGAAGGGAAGGGAAGGGAAGGAAAGGAAAGGAAAGGAAAGGAAAGAGAAGGGAAGGAAAGGAAAGGAAAGGAAAGGAAAGGAAAGGAAAGGAAAGGAAAGGAAAGGAAAGGAAAGGAAAGGAAAGGAGAATTAGGGAAGGGAAGGGAAGGAAAGGAAAGGAAAGGAAAGGAAAGGAAAGGAGAATTAAGGAAGGAAAGGAAAGGAAAGGAAAGGAAAGGAAAGGAAAGGAAAGGAAAGGAGAATTAAGGAAGGAAAGGAAAGGAAAGGAAAGGAAAGGAAAGGAAAGGCATTGACCTCTGACTTCCTCTGTTGCAGTAGAATGAAGCACTAACATCAAACCTCAGCTTTTTTACTTTTCCATAATAGTATAAACTAGCCATTTCTATAACAATAAATCAATCTAATCAGTAAAACCCCCAAATCAAAGTTTCGTGTTTTCTTCCCCACCTCGAGCACAAAGTCCGGAAGCGGTTTCCAAGTGGAAACAAAAGAACTTATATTCTTTCCTTTCATCAAAACGGTCAATTTAGCCATCTCTGCCAACTCCATTTGTCCATAGCGGGAGTCGAAATGTCCTTCCATTTTTTTGCATGCAATAATCTTATTGTGAAGTTCGGAGGAGAAGTGTAGGAAGAGGCAGGAGGCTGGGGTGGCCAGCAGCCTTTGGAACTCCCCTATAGACTAGGAGAAATGGGATACTTCTGGTAAGGATTCATGGTGAAGTCGACACCTCTAAAGAAGCAGAGATTGGCATCGTGGCATTGCGGCGAAGTCAATGACCAATGAGCTTTTTCTGCAGGGAAGCCTCTACAGATAAAGGAGGGATCATGAGATTGTCCACCCAGACAGCCGCTCTTCATAACTGAAAGTTCTGCAGCTAGTTTACAAGAGAAGCAGCTGGGAGCTGAGCAACTTCCAACAAGTTCACATCCACAACGTAGTCGTATGGACACAAAGTTCTGCTGAACCTCATTTCTTAATCACCTTTGAGAATTGCATTTGAACTGCTTTTCAGCTATTAAGAATCTTCCAATCAACAGTTCTGATAATGCGCACTGGGTGAGTTTCCTTAGGGAAAGAGATTTTAAAGATAAGCTTGGCATTTTTCAAATTTTATTATTATTTTTTAATAAACAGCGGAAGGATAATTAGAACATTGATTCTGGAAAGTTGTAAACAGCCTAAAAAATGCAGATGGATTTGAAATAAGGTTTTGAAATTAATTATGCGGATCCTTCCTGTGGGAAAAGGATGTTGTTTTGAATTCTTAAAAGAAAATATGATAGGATGGTAATTTGAATGCTGGACACTAGAGGGAGCCAGAAGGAATTAAAGATTGCAATTAATGAGGAACAGAACTTAAATTTAGAATAGAATAGAATAGAATAGAATAGAATAGAATAGAATAGAATAGAATAGAATAGAATAGAATAGAATAGAATAATAGAATAGAATAGAATAGAATAGAATAGAATAGAATAGAATAGAATAGAATAGAATAGAATAGAATAGAATAGAATAGAATAGAATAGAATAGAATAGAACAGAATAGGGATGGGATGGGATGGGATGGGATGGGATGGGATAGGATAGGATAGGATAGGATAGGATAGGATAGGATAGGATAGGATAGGATAGAGCTGGAAGGGACCTTGGAGGTCTTCTAGTCCAGCCCCCTGCTCAAGCAGGAGAGGTTAATGTACTAAAACAGAATGCAGCAAACTACTTTAACACTGAACATATTAGAGGATATTTCTGGGCATTCAACCCAGAAGTTATTTCTAAAAAATGTCTGTTATTATAAATCAATTGTTTTTAAAAGGCACCACTCCTCTTGGACCTTACAATAAAGTAAAATTAGTTCATCTGGGCATGATTCTTGACAATCCTGCAAGGCTGATACTACTTCAGGAGAAGAAATGAGAACACTGAGCTGATTAAAGGAGAAATAAGAAAGTGCGGTGGCTCAGTGGGTTAGGACGCTGAGCTTGTCGATCGGAAGGTCGGCAGTTTGGCGGGTCGAATCCCGAGTGCCGCGTAGCAGAGTGAGCGCCTGTTACTCGTCCCAGCTTCTGCCCACCTAGCAGTTCGAAAGCACGTAAAAATGCAAGTAGAAAAATAGGGACCACTACGGTGGGAAGGTAACAGCGTTCCGTGCGCCTTTGGCGTCTAGTCATGCCGGCCACAGGACCACGGAGATGTCCTCGGACAAGCGCTGGCTCTTCGGCTTTGAAACGGAGATGAGCACCGGCCCCTAGAGTCGGAAACGACTAGCACACATGTGCGGGGGAACCTTTACCTTTACCTTTAAGAAAGTGCAGATGGAGAAGGAGGGAATGGAGGACCTAATAATCAGAGTTATGTTTTTAGTAGTGGTGTTTAAAAGGAGGAATATTAAAGAAACTGGGGAGAGGAGAAGAGAGGAGAGGAGAAGAGAGGAGAAAATAGGAGAGAAAAAAGAAGAGGAGAGGAGAGGGAAGGGAGGGACAGGGACTGAGAGGAAGGAAGGAAGGAAGGAAGGAAGGAAGGAAAGGAAGGAAGGAAGGAAGGAAGGAAGGAAGGAAGGAAGGAAGGAAGGAAGGAAAGAAGAAGGGAGGGGGAGGGAGGGAGGGAGGGAGGAAGGAAGAAGTAGGAAGGGAGGGATGGACTGAGAAGACAAAGGAAGGAGGAAGGAAGGAAGGAAGGAAGGAAGGAAGGAAGGAAGGAAGGAAGGAAGGAAGGAAGGGTAGAGGAGAGGAGAGGAAGGGACAGGGACCCAGAGTAATGGAGGGAGGGAAGGAGGAAGGAAGGAGAGGAGAGGAGAGGAGAGGAGAGAAGGAGTAGGAAGGGAGGGACAGGGAATGAATGAATGAATGAAGGAAGGAAGGAAGGAAGGAAGGAAGGAAGGAAGGGAGAGGAGAGGAATAAATATAGATGCAATCCATCTCTTAAATAAACCAATTCCATGCCATATTGGGGTGCAAGAGAGAAAGGACAAAGACATTCAATACTTTGGGAATAAGCTGCAGGTCCAATGGGATGGGGCACGGCAGATATCCTTCATATTATCTGGAATCTAGTTTGCCATTGCTTCCTTCACAGAGCTGAGAGAAAGTGGCTGGCTCAAGGTCACCCACCTGGCTGGGTGCCCAAGGTGGGACTAGAACTCACAATCTCCTGGTTTACAGCCTGATGCCTTAACCACTAAACACAAATTAGCTTTACCAGAGGTATCATCACCAGCCAATCTTACCCGCTAGTTATCACTCGTAGGAGAGTACAAAAATAATAATTTTAAAAAAATGTACCACTGCACTGAAAACACAGGCAGCTTTGCTGAGGCAGCAGATTTCTGAGAGCACGCTCGACTCATTGCAAGCATTTGAACCTTGAAATGGAAATATAGACCTCTTAATTAATTTCTCTGTTATTGTATAATGTGTAAAGAAAACTAATGCCTGGAATTTTCCATTTTAATTACAAAAGGGAAAGAAAAAAAAACCAGTGTCTGCAAGTCTGTAATGCGAAGAAGGGTGTGGACTGGGAGTGCGAGACAACAGTGAATTTCAAAATTAATTACGTAGGAGGGCAAGGTTTAGGAGGCCCGGCTAAGTCAAGCGTGGATGCAGTTCAAATATGTAATTGTGCATGGGGTCTTAGCAATAACTTTTATTAACACATTAGGGGACGGAGGGACTGGCCGAACTAAATGAGTTGTGTTCCTCTTTTATACAGTCCAAAAATTTAGTAATGGGAGGGCAACCTTTTAGCAACAAAAATCCATATAATACATAGAGGGTGATGAGGAGGAGGAGGCGAAGGAGGAGGATGGCAACTGTGACAACCTCCAAGGGGCTAGATAAGTGGACATGGGATTTGATGTACATTGCCTAGAATAGAATAGAATAGAATAGAATAGAATAGAATTAGAATAGAATAGAATAGAATAGAATAGAATAGAATAGAATAGAATAGAATAGAATAGAATAGAATAGAATAGAATAGAATAGAATAGAATAGAATAGAATAGAATAGAATAGAATAGAATAGAGCTGTAAGGGACCTTGGAGGTCTTCTAGTCCAGCTCACGCAAGAGAATCTATACCATCTCAGATAAGTGACTGTCCGGTCTCTTCTTAAAAACCTCCCGTGTTGGAGCGCCCACGATTTCTAGAGGCAAGCGCTTCCACCAGTTAATTGTCCTCGCTGTCAGGAAGTTTCTCCTTAATTCCAGGTTGCTTCTCTCTTTGATCAGTTTCCAACCATTGTTTCCTGTCCTGCCCTCTGGTGCTTTGGTGAATAACATAGCTCCTTCTTTGTGGTAGCCCCTCAAATACTGGAAGACTGCTATCATGTCGCCCCTGTTTCTTCTTTTCTTTAGACTAGCCAAATCCAAGTCCTGAAACCGTTTTTCATATGTTTCAGCCCCCAGTCCCCTGATCGTCTTTGTTGCTCTTCTCTGTACTCTTTCTAGAGTCTCCAACATCTGTTTTACACTGTGGCGATCAAAACTGGATGCAGTATTCCAGGTGTGGTCTTATCAAGGCCTTATATAGTGGTATATAAGAGGCAGCTTACCTTGCAGAAAGAATGTGGGAAGGGAGGGGAGGAAAGGAATAAATTAACTAAGCAAAGTAATGAAAAGAAAAAAAAAACCTGAACATGTTGGGTTTGGACAGGGCAGAACCAATTTCGTATGCTTGTTTGTCCACAGAGAGTTGCTGGGTAACGATAGATCAGGGAATGTTTGGTTGTCTGAACCCCTCCTCACCAGGAGACCACTGTGAGGATGAAACTACAGGGAAATGTTAAATGTGTTGTTTTTGTGATCTCAGAGAAAAGTTGGGGTTATATATGTAACCACACAAGCAAAACACAATGTTATGTATCCAGATAAAGAGAACACATACACACTTACATAGCAGTCACCACCAGGAGGCGTTGAACTGTAACTGTTTTGGCGGGAACCCAGTTTCGGCGGGAAACAGAGGTTCAAACTGATTGGCCGGCTGCTCACCTGGCCAGGTATAAAAGGAGGGCAGGTAACCCCTATTCCCCAGTACAGTCACCTCCACCTAATAAAGAGCTGCTATGCTGTACTCATCGTCTCGGCGTCCTTCCTGCTCTCCAGAACCCACTACGCAACACACAAAGTCTTAGCTTTCCCAGGTAGTTCAGGTAAGTATCATGAGCAGATGAGCTCATTATGTTTTATTACAAGATTCTGTAGCAACAGAATCTTGCCCATCTGCACGTCCAAAACTCCCGCTGTCTTTTTTACAGTCTGAGAAAGATCCTTTGGGGTTTCTTCCTTTGCCTCTTAGGCAGCTGTGGGCTGCGTCCTCTCTTCTCTGATCATTCAGTAGGTCACATCTTATTCCTCCATCTCCCAAGGCTATTCACACATACCATTACACAAAGAAAGTACAGGAGGTGGTATATCCCCAAAGCTTTAAGGTAAATCAACTAACAGAAAAATAAGTATGAGATTTGTTGGGAAAAATCACTCCAAAAGATTATAATTAAAATAGATAATCAACCGCTTTCTGAAAAACAAATCTATATTTTTTATATTATCTATATATCTATATCTATCCATAATTTATATATCTATATATCTCTATGTCTATCTGTATATCTATGTCTGTCTGTCTGTCTGTCTGCCTCTCTCTCCATATCTATCTATCTATCTATCTATCTATCTATCTATCTATCTATCTATCTATCTAGATATAAATATAGATATAGATATATCTGTGAGATAAAAATGAAGTAAATAAATAGGAATAATGGCAGCAACAGCTGCTTCAATTTCAACGGAAACTTACTTTTGTTAAAAAAAACCTGAAACATGAAACTAATAGCGCCGAAGCAAAATTGTACAAGCCACATCACAGCACAATTTATTCCCACATAAACCTGGAATAAGAGTTGAATCTTACCTCAGAAGGTACGAGCGAATGACCCAGTCTGCTCCTCTGAGCACACAGGAATATGCGATCAAAGGAAGTGTACTGGAACGATAATTAAAATAAAAATCCCTCCGTCTCTTTCATTATGTGTCATTGTTCGGTAAAGAGAGGCAATGTTTCCTGAGCATCATTTTATTTATGCTTGAATTCGTTCTCTGCTGGGTTGTCAGCTGTTAATTAAAAATTTCTTTAGTGTCCACCATCCATTAGCTGTTCGTTTGCTACTTAAGACAGATTTGTGAATGAGCATTTGCCATTTTCCACAACGTTCTCCACTGTGAGACAATACTGCCAAAAGAATTACAATGCACTGTCACCCGGAGGGACACTAGGAGCACAGCTGAACCAGGGTCAGCTTTCAGAAAACCCCACCAACAACAACCCTCTAAAAGAATGCAAGTGACCAGTGAGTGGGCTGCAGCTGCCAAAAAAGGCCACTGCAATTCTAGGCTGCATCAACAGAAGGATAGCATCAAAAACACAAGAAGTGATAGTAGCACCTTATACAAAATACTGCACTGGTGAGACCACACTTGGAGTACTGTAATCCAGTGGTCTATGGAGATTCTCAGTCCTCCAGGTCCTGGTTGTCCCAAAGGTGCTTTTTCCAGGAGGCAACTGGACTTTCTTGTTTTTCTTTGAAGACCTTTCTCTTCTCGTCCAAGAAGCTTCTTCAGCCTTGACTGGATGGTGGGGAACATGGGAGAACAAACCCACCAGGACAAGGTTGAGCAGTCCCTCTGCATTTAAAAGACAAAGGCCACACTTTGGAAGACAGCAAAGTCCACATTTTGGTCAGAGAGGACCACTGATTTGAAAGAGGGGTCAAAGAGGCCATCTGTGTCAAAATTGAACACCCCTCCCCCGACAGAGGGGGAGGGATACGACACCATCTATCTCCAGTCTACAACACAGTCCTTTCAGCAGCTTCGAGAAGGCTCCACAAACATTTGCACCACTCAGGTGACCCTGGGGACACAGATGAACCTCCAAGTGGCCTCAACGGCTCTCTAATACAATGCAAATGACCAGCTGTCTGCCAGGAGTATAAATCCTTCCACTCCCCACCCTCCAGTCAGAGCTGAAGAAGCTTCTCGGATGAGAAACAAAACGTCTTCAAAGAGAAACAAGAAAGTCCAGTTGCCTCCTGGAAAAAGCACCTTTGGGACAACCCTGACCTGGATGATGGAGAATCTCCATAGACATTTAACATCAAGGGGGAGCTAATCCAATCATGAGTAAATCTATCTGTGAACATAGTTGCATGAAATCAACTGGTTTGGGGCAATAAATGGAATCTGTTTTGCCACAAAACTAGGAATCTTGTCGGGCTTATGGGGAGGGAGATGCCTTCAGAGGCCACGTTTGTCAACTTCTCTTGTGGAATATTGTTGGCAAAGTTTTAGTGTTAGCATTATATGAGAATGTGCCTGCCTAACATTACATTGCATTGAATTGGATCTGCTACAGTACATACTGCTCCGGATGGCGCCCGACCTTCGCTCCTTCCGACGCGATCTGAAGACCTACTTGTTCGAACAAGCCGGCCTGGCCTGATGGGTGATGGGTTTAGATTTTAATATTGTTTTAATGTACAGTATTTTAATTCATTGTTTTTAGCTTCTGGGCACCTGTTTAATCTCTTTTAATGTTTGTATTCTTGTATTTTTATATGTTTGCCCTGTTCACCGCCCTGAGTCCTTCGGGAGAAGGGCGGTATACAAATAAAATTATTATTATTATTATTATTATCTTGCTAAGAATAATTCTATTTTGTCACTTTCCATTTTCACAGTTATCTTTGTGCCTGGTATTTCATTGTTTCGTGGGGATGGAGCCCTGATTAAGTATTGCGAGAGTCTCCTTCTGCAACAATGCTGTTTCTACACAGCTGGATTTCAAAACATTTCCAAGAGGTAAATCAATAGGTTTTAGCTATCCAATTTGCCTCTCGAAGGACAAAAGTCTCCTCCAACCCATGTTGTTAGCGCTGGCACCAATTTGGCATCTCTTTTTTTTTTGCAAATTGATGGAGACCGAATCATTTTTCAAGGACTTTGAATGACATTGCTGGTCCAGGCTGGGTACCACTAGAATGATAATTCATTTTATCATCTTCGGATGGGCTGAATGGCTTTAATTGTTTAATAATAATAATAATAATTAATAATAATAATAATAATAATAATAATAATAATAATAATAATAATAATAATAATAATAATAATAAAGTTGGAAGGGACCTTGAAGGTCATCTAGCCCAACCCCCTGCTCAGGCAGGAAACCCTATACCATTTCGGAATAAATGGCTGTCCGGTCTTTTGTTCTTCACCTCAATCACCATGAATCAGTGAGATACTGATGCAATATATAAACAAATAGAACCGATAGCCAGACTGGAGAGGATCTGAGGGATGCAACGTCTGCTAAATTTAATCTTAGAGTGGTTTTAAGGAACATTCTTCTACCAATTTCAATAGGGGACTCAAATTTTCCTTCCAGTTTTCTTGTTCCTCCCGTATTGCCAGCAAAGCACCCACCAATCAAAGAACACAAAGTTCCATTTCTCCATCAGTGAGACTAGAATCACCCCTTCGTCCAGAGGAGATCTCACAGACCTATAGAATAACAGAACTGGAATGGACTTGGAGGTCTTTCTACTCCAACTTCTTGCTCAAGTAGAAGACCCTACGACACCATTTCAGACAGATGGGTGTCCAATATATTCTTGAAAACCTCCACAATTTCTGAAGGAAAGCCTTTCCACTGATTAATTGTTCTCACTGTCAGGAAATTTCTCTTTAGTTCTAGGTTGCTTCTCTCCTTGATTAGTTTCCATCTGTTGCTTCTTGTCCTGCCTTCGGGTGCTTTGGAGAATAGCTTGACTCCCTCTTCTTTGGGGCAGTCCCTGAGATACTGGAACACTGCTATCATGTCCCCCCTCACCCTTCTCCTCATTAAACTAGACATACCAAATTCCAGCAGCCGTTCCTTATATGTTTTAGCCTCCAGTCCCCTGATCATTTTTGTTGCTCTTCTCTGCACTCTTTCTTAGAGTCTCAACATCTTTTTTTTCATGCTGTGATGACTGAAATTGGATGCAGTATTCCAAGTGTAGTCTTATCAAAGCATTGTAAAGTGGCACTAACACTTCACGTGTTCTTGATTCCATCCCTCTGTTAATGCAGCAGTCACAGAAGCATAGAACTATAACGTTGGGAGGCAGGAATCCTCAGATTATTCCCAGATCCCATTTGCAGACCTTTCTACACTGTGTGGTGGCACAATGGTTAAAATGCAGAAGGGCAGGCTGACTCTGCATTCCACTGCCAGCAGTTCGATCCTGACCGGCTCAAGGTTGACTCAGCCTTCCATCCTTCGGAGGTCAGTAAAATGAAGACACAGATCGTTGGGGGCAAATAGGCTGACTCTGTAAACCGCTTGGAGAGTGCTGTAAAAGAAATATGAGGTGGTATATAAATGTAAGTGCTAGCACTATTGCTACACCCTCTCCATCTCGCCTAAGTGGCCCTGGGTGACTTACAAGCTGGATAATAAAAACATGACTAAAATCACAATAATAATAATAAAAAACCCTAAAAACAATGCTAAAAAATATACATGTTAATAGTAAAAAAAAGTTTTTTTTAAAAAAACTTGCAAGGTTAAAAAGGTACAGGGCACTAACCAGGTGTTATTCATTGGGATAACAATCCATTGTATCGGATGGAGTCCGCCCCCCGCCCTAGAAAAGAGTCGAGAATTTGGTCCTCAGTCAAAAGCATTTTTGAGCAGCTACCAATTGTTATTAGTTATAGTGTGTGTGTGTGTGTGTGTGTGTGTGTGTGTGTGAAAGACAGACAAACATACTGACTTACAGGTTGGTCTGTACGTCAGTTTATCTTTGTTTCTGTGTGCACGTAAATGTTTGTGTGTGTATACATATATGTATATAATACCGTATGTATGTTTGTGTGTATACATATATGTATATAATACTCTGTGTGTGTGTGTGTGTGTGTGTGTGTTTGTGTGTGTGTACTGTATATACACACCCATGTGAATGAGATTTATGGTTCTGGAAAAATCTGGTGAATAATGTAGATGATTGAAGATGATCGTTCTCAGAAACTTATTGTACGGGCCTCCCTCATTTAAATTCAGCCTCTCATTCGCACACAGTCACACACACTCTGCCGTATGAATTATGGATTCCTGTTTTTATCTCCCGCACAACACATGAATGTTTGATAAAGATAGGTTCCAATATTGTATTTGGTCAAAATGTTCTTCTGAAACGCGGTTAGAAAGAAAGGGGGGAGAGAAAGAGAGAGAGGGGTGGGGTTGAGGGGGGAAAGGGGAAAAGAGGAGAAGGGAAGTTTTTTTTTTTACCAGTAATTATGCATGAATGTTTAGACAGGGAGAAAAATGTTTTTTTCCCTGACTCAAATCTCTCTGCTGCGTACAAGTAGGAATGTGTGAGGTCTGGCAGACGATATTTATGCTCATCCTGGAGCATAAATTGACATTCTGCAGCCTGGAAGGGCTGCGGAATGTTGTTTTTTTCCCCCTGCCCTAAAATGTCTTGGCCTTACCTGGTTGCTTTCAGAAGGAAGAGGTTCAATTATTCATCATACCTTTTTGGAGTCTGGAGTCCTAGCGCAGGGACATCCGATTCAAGCCTTCCCTTCTGGAAGGCCCCAGGAGCTCCTAGCTCAGAGTAGGGGAGAACGCCATCTCCAGTCTTGACCTTGGGGCTCCCAAACTCATCAAGCCCACCTCTTTCCTCAACATGTAGCAGTTGTTAGACATGCAAATAGGCCTGGAGGTATGAATGTGGAATTAACAGTTGATAGAAGCCAGATAGATGAAGGGTCTCTAGAGCAAGGGCCAACTACGTTGTTCAAAAATCCAGAAATGAGTATCTGAGGAATAGACTAGACTAGACTACACTAGACTAGGACTGGACTGGACTGGACTGTGCTTCTGTTTCTTCTCTTCTCTTCTCTTCTCTTCTTTCTTTCTTTCTTTCTTTCTTTCTTTCTTTCTTTCTTTCTTTCTTTCTTTCTTTCTTTCTTTCTTTCTTCCTTCCTTCCTTCCTTCCTTCCTTCCTTCCTTCCTTCCTTCCTTTTTTCCTTCCTTTCTTTCTTTTTTCCTTCCTTCCTTCCTTCCTTCCTTCCTTCCTTCCTTCCTTCCTTCCTTCCTTCCTTCCTTCCTTCCTTCCTTCCTTCCTTCCTTCCTTCCTTCTGATCTCAAGGCCGTTTACACTGAGAATGGAATGTTACCAGTTTCACACCTCTCTCTTTCTCTTTCTCTCTGTAATGTTTAGCTGTTCTTTCTTGGATTGTCACATTAATTCATGATGTAATTCCCTCACCATGCCTTATCCATGGAAAGTAATGAGTAAAACTACGCTTAACATTGGTATCCTTGTTTTGAGTGTAGACTATTCTTTCTCTTTCAGAAAATCTGGTATGTTCTCTCTCTCTCTCTCTCTCTCTCTCTCTCTCTCTCTCTCTCTCTCTCTCTCTCTCTCTCTCTCTCTCTCTCTCTCTCTCTCTCTCTCTCTCTCCACCAGTGGCCCTCAAAAGTCATTATATTACTCCCTGGCATTTTCTTACTGTGGTTAAAGATGAGTTACAGCCGGGCTTTGGTTAATGGAGGGATATTCCCCTAAGATATGAGTGCATAGAGTAGCTCTGAAGACAGGGCTGGTTATTTTATTATGGCACACGGCAGATTTCAGCTCGGCTTTATCATCTGCCAGAGCGCGCTCACAAACTAATCAGCTATTGCCTGCTTTTTGGTCCCCCAAGGGCATCTTTTCAATGAAGAAGACCATTGATTTTTACCATCAGACACAAACCATGAGCTGTTCCATGCATTATGCTATTCCCGGTGGAACATTCTGTAAGGAAACCAGCCATTTCAAGGGGGGGGGCTGATGGGGGGCTCACGGGCTCTCCACACTGACAAACTAGCTCGCGATAAAGTGCTTTGGAAATTTACATTCTTACCCACTCCTTGCTCATACGTTGGCAAGAGAGATTATTTTTTTGAGGGTGTGGGGGGGGGGGAGAACCTAGAGTCCTTTATCCAGTAAGGTAATTATGAAGCTTTCTTTTTCTCTTTTCAGTATTAAACAGTGATTAATACTGTTTAACAGTGGGTTGAATAGCAAAACTGTGCAAACCCCAAGCAAGTTGACAGATTTGTTTTACCTTTCTCTGTTGCAAGATGGAGTAAAAGCACTGCTGGAGTTACAAATCCCAAGCATGTTGATGGATTTGCTTTTACCTTTCCCTGTTGCGGCTACAATCCTGTCAGCTACTCAAAACAGCAGCTTTAACGTTTAAAGAAGGGACAATGCATGGAGACTCAATGTTTCTAGCTTGAGATTTTTTTAATTTTTTTTTTAAGGATAGGGATCATTTGTTAATAGGATTTATAATTTACCAGTGCAATCTTCTAGAAAGCTGTGTTTTTACTAAGCAGAACATAATTGTCAGGGGCCCTTATATTTAGAACATCAATGTCAGAGGCCGTATCAAAGAACTTAAGCCTCATTACTTTCTTAGATGGTATTCACCTGATTGCTAACTGCCAACCTTCTGATCGACAAGCTCAGCTTTGGTGCAGTAGAATGAGGCAAATAACATGAAACCTCAACTTTTCACTTTAATATAATAATACATACTAACCAGTTCTATAACACCAAGCCTATCTAGTCAGCAAAACCCAAAATCAAAGTTTTAATTTTTCCCCCACCTCAAGCACAAAGTCCAGAAGCTTTTTCCAAGTAGAAAGAAAATTAATTGCGTTCTTTTCTTTGATCAAAGCAGTCAATTTAGCCAATCCTCAGCTAACTCCATCAACTTTTGCAGTCATTTGTCTTTTGTGGCAATTGAAGGTTCCTACCATTTTTGTAATAGGGATGCAGTGGCTCAGTGGGTTAGGATGCTGAGCTTGTCGATCAGAAGGTCGGCAGTTTGGCGGGTCGAATCCCGAGTGCCGCGTAGAAGAGTGAGCGCTTGTCATTCGTCCCAGCTTCTGCCAACCTAGCAGTTCGAAAGCATGTAAAAATGCAAGTAGAAAAATAGGGACCACTACGGTGGGAAGGTAACAGCGTTCCGTGCGCCTTTGGCGTCTAGTCATGCCGGCCACATGACCACGGAGACGTCCTCGGACAAGCGCTGGCTCTTCGGCTCTGAAACGGAGATGAGCACCGGCCCCTAGAGTCAGAAACAACTAGCACGCATGTGCTGGGGAACCTTTACCTTTACCTTACCATTTTTGTGTATAAAATAATCTTGCTGCTGTCAACATATATATAACATCAGAGTTTCAAATTGTTTTTTTCCCCAAGTTCTTTATCAAGAACACAGCAGCCTGCTCCAGGAGGGGAAAAAAAAAGTAACTGGTTATTAGAACAAAGTGTTTGGTCAAGAAGCTGGCACTTTAAATGTTTGGTGCAACCGTATTTTATTTGTCAAACTTTTTTTTTAATCGAATGTCAAATGTTACAAATAGATCTCTCTTTAGAGTTTTGACCACAAATAAAACAATTAACTTCACTGTAACAAGGCCCACTCAAATCCCCAAGAGCACATTCATTTCACTCCCTCTCAGATTCTGGAATTTCTTAATGGTCAAATTCAGAATGTGGACAAAATCTGGCTTCCAATCCTGTTCAAAATGTTGGCCTACTTCAAATGTCCAGAAATGAATCGGCACATATATTCAGTTTAGATTTCCCAGATCATTCATTCATTTATTCATTCATTCATTGAATTTTCCATATATGCTTGGAAATGGCTACTGCTAAGCTTGTAAGCCGCCCTGAGTCTTCGGAGAAGGGCGGGATATAAATGGAATTTTAAAAAAAAATTATCCAGACTGATTCCTGAAGCATGCAATCCTGTTTAGGACTAGGGGAGATATGACACCTGTCTTCCAGTATTTGAAGGGCTGTTACAGAGATGCGGTGGCTCAGTGGGTTAGGACGCTGAGCTTGTTGATCAGAAGGTCGGCAGTTTGGCGGGTTGAATCCCGAGTGCCGCGTAACAGAGTGAGCGCCTGTTACCCGTCCCAGCTTCTGCCAACCTAGCAGTTTGAAAGCACGTAAAAATGCAAGTAGGAAAATAGGGACCACTCCGGTGGGAAGGTAACGGCGTTCCGTGCGCCTTTGGCGTCTAGTCATGCCGGCCACATGACCACGGAGACATCCTCGGACAAGCACTGGCTCTTCGGCTTTGAAACGGAGATGAGCACCGGCCCCTAGAGTCAGAAACGACTAGCACGCATGTGTGGGGGAACCTTTACCTTTACCTTTTTACACAGGTGAAGGGGGGTCAATTTATTCTCCAAAGTGACTTAGAAAGATTAAAATATTCCACCACATATGAGACACACCCACCCACCACCAAGCAAAGGTAAAAACCTCAGTGTATAATTGCTATCAGTTATTATTGAGATTACAATACATCGTGCTGCATGCGTACAATATTTTATAAATTAATTTAGCATTAGCAATGCCAGGCACCAGAACAAAAATATTAGAAATAATTACTATCCAACAAGTGTTACCTGATTAACATTCTTAACATTATTATGGGCCTAAGCTGAAGGAATGGATAATTATTGCATTTGTTACAAAGCAGGCCTGATGGAAAGGGGAGAAATGTTAGCATAATTAACATTTGGAAAATGTGGATGCTTCATTTATGGCAATTAATTCGGTGCAAAAAGTAGCTGGAAGGCCTTTTTTTGACATTGGGGGAAAAAGGGTTCCTACAAAGGAAAATGTCCTTCTTTCAGTGATCTGTGAGAGGTGGGGAAAAGAAAAAAAAACACCTGCTGTCTTGCAGTATGTAATCATTATACCTACTACCCAAGGCAGCAGGCTTGCCCATCCATCATTTAAATGATATATATAAGGACTACATAAGACGTTGTGGGTTTGGCTTGGAAAATTATTGTTTAAGTCTAGGAATCGGTGTTGGAACCTCAGAGTTAGTTTTGCTTTGACATTAACATGCAGTGTATTCAATAAACAGTAAGAGTTTTGGAGACAGAATGAAGCTGGAGTTTTATTTGGATTCTCGAGCTGGATGTTGACAGTCCTCTCCTCTTCATGTGATATAATCTAGAATAGAATAGAATAGAATAGAATAGAATAGAATAGAATAGAATAGAATAGAATAGAATGGAATGGAATGGAATGGAATGGAATGGAATGGAATGGAATGGAATGGAATGGAATGGAATGGAATGGAATGGAATAGAATAGAATAGAATAGAATAGAATAGAATGGAATGGAATGGAATGGAATGGAATGGAATGGAATGGAATGGAATGGAATGGAATGGAATGGAATGGAATAGAATGGAATGGAATGGAATGGAATGGAATGGAATGGAATGGAATGGAATGGAATGGAATGGAATGGAATGGAATAGAATAGAATGGAATGGAATGGAATGGAATGGAATGGAATGGAATGGAATGGAACGGAATGGAACGGAATGGAACGGAACGGAATGGAACGGAACAGAGCGGAACAGAGCAGAACACAGCAGAACAGAACAGAACAGAACAGAACGGAACGGAACGGAACGGAATGGAACGGAACAGAACAGAACAGAACAGAACAGAACAGAACAGAATAAAATAGAATAGAAAACAAAATGGAATAGAATAGAATAGAATAGAATAGAATAGAATAGAATAGAATAGAATAGAATGGAATGGAATGGAATGGAATGGAATGGAATGGAATGGAATGGAATGGAACGGAACGGAACAGAACAGAATAGAATAACAGAGTTGGAAGGGACCTTGGAGGTCATCTAGTCCAACCCCCTGCTCAGGCAGGACAACCTATACCATTTCAGACAAATAGTTGATAGCTGAGCAGAAAAAAGCACAAGTTGCATAGATGTAAAATAGTTTTTACCTAGTGTTTATTGTCAAACTTATAGTCAAACTTCATGTTTGTACTCTGTCTATTTTAAATAGGGAAGCATTTGATAAAAGATCGCAACTGTGGGATCCTCTCTGTAAACCTGAGTGGCATTATTTTTCTCCCCCCCCCCAAAAAATAAATAAAAAATAAATAAATCAGGGACTTTCTGATCATGCATCTCTTAATGCAAGCTTAGCCGTGAGATTTTTATGCTATCCACTTGTTTAGGCTCATTTTGCAGCTGCCATGGTAACTGGGACTAAGTGTTATGGTTAGGAAAGAGGAAATGGTTTGAAGAAATGGCCAAAAGAGTAAGTGGCTTTGATTTTGCAAGGTCAACACATTTACAAGACCAGCGAAAAAAAATATTCCAGGCATTTGAAGCAAAGCAGTTAAGGTAATTTCGCCTGAAATGATAACATTGTCATCATCTACATTATTATTGCAGAAGCTACTGCAAACTTTCAATCCAAGTCATGCTTGCCTGGCGAAGAAAAAGATATTTAAAGGTATGGAAGGCATGAATATAAAAGAGTAGAAATAACCAATGAAAATTCATTTATTTCCAGGGCATCGTATTGCACTGAACTGGATTCAGAATTTGAAGCCCCTCCGATTTTACTCTACAAGAAAACTTATTCTCTCCGTTCCACCCTATCGGATTGTGTGACATAATTAAACTCTGTTTGGTGTATTTGGGTTGTCTTCTTGGGCAGCTGTGCCACAACATAGCTATCAGAGAGTTTAGATAACGGTCAGGTCCTTATGATCAAGTGGGGATGTGAGAAACCAAGCATATGAAGCTAACAAAGACACAACTTTGATTTATTCGTTCCTGGGGACCTTTCGGCATGATTTGATATCATGATAGTCTTTGGCCTGCCTTTCCAGGACAAACTGCAAAGCAGCACAGGTAATCCTTGAGCTATTGATGTAATGGAGTCTGACAATTGCATCCGTAACCTGAGGATTCGTTTAATTGGATCAGGTTAAATGAATGTGATCCCTCCCTGCTTTATTCCATGCGTTCACTAATCGAATGAGCAGGTCGTTAAGTGCACCTAAGTGCTGGAATGGCCCACCCAAGGCCTCCACCAACCCACTGAGAGACCTCATACTCACTTACAATCCCTTGGGGCTCCCATAGTTGCTTCCATCACCCCATCCTGGCCCGTGGTGTCTACCACAGGCACTGGTCTTCTTTTGCTAGCCTCCAGGATTCCAGTTGCTTTTCCCCACCCAGCTTCAGATCTCTCCCTTACCTTTCAAAGAATCTCCAGAGTTCCAGAAGAGGCAGAAAAGCCGTAGTCCTTTTATTCAGTCACCCAGGTCTTCGTTGTCCCAAAGGTGCTTTTTTTCAGGAGGCAACTGGACTTTGCTTTTTCTTTGAAGATGCTTCTTTCACTCTAACCTGGAACAGTTCCAACTCAGAACTGAAGCAGCTTCTTGAATGAGAAGCCAGGGGGTGGGGAATGGAAGGATTTATACTCCTTGTAGATAGCTGGTCATTTGTCTTCTTTTAGAGAGTCGTTGAGGCCTCTTGGAGGTTTCTTTGTGTCCTCAGGGTCAGCTGAGTGGTGAAAATGGGTGTGAAGCCTTCTTGGCTGCTGGATGTTTTCTGCCCTGGGTCCCTTCCCTGTTGGAGACAGGCGCAGGCTGTTGGGGATGACTCCGTGTTGTCTGCATTCCAACTGAAGCGCAAATGGGCCCTGCAATCTGCAATGTTTTCTGGAAATCCGGTCATACTCCTGCACCCTTCGAAGGAGGTTCACTAATTGAACTGTCATAACTTGAGGAATACCTATAGTTCTTGTTGATTCCTGTCTTTGAAGGCCATTTGTCGCCCAATGGTGACTTCATTTCATACCTTAAAATAGGATCGTTCTAATAAAATCACCATCCCAATGACACATCGTAAGTTCTTTTTGGGGTGTCCGTGTAATAAAGGTTGGGACTTGCATTTCAATGCCACGATGCTCCTGCAGCAGAGCAGCCCTGAGGCTTCAGGTGGGGAAAGCAGGCAGCTGCAGTCGGTCAGTGATGAGGAGGAGGAACTGCCTTCTGCACCTGATCTGAGAACACACAGGGCAGAGAAAAGGCAGGAGCAGAGGAGGTCAGCCCGACTATTTGCGAGGAGGCAGCCTCACCCGTCTTGATGGGCTACAGAAGATGGCTATTTGGCACAGCACACAGAGAGATGGAAGTGATGCTGGGAAACAACATGTTCAACTTTGTAGCTGTGTGTTTCTTGGTCACTGTGTTTCTTGCCTTGCTTTGGATTGACACTGTGCCTTGAATTGGATCATGCCTTATGAACTCTGGTCTTTTCTTGCCTCGTGAACCCTCTTGCATTGTGGATTTAATTTGGCCTTTAATTTTGGGAAACTTTCAAGTGCCTTGTGGACTCACTGACCATCACTCCGTGGACTAGCATTTGGCTGGGCTTAATTGGGACAATTCTGGGTTTTTGGTGAACGGAGTTGTGGGGGAATATTAATAAACCCACTAAACCACAGTTATTTGTGTGTGTGTGTGTGTGTGTGTGTGTGTGAGAGAGAGAGAGAGAGAGAGAGAAAGAGAGAGAGAGAGCGCTAAATGTGCCAAATGTCTTAGCAGAAATATAATTCCAGAAATCCACAAGTGTCTATAAACTCTTTATAGCTACACAGATACATGTAATTTTCTTGGCAGTCACTATAATTTTCTTGGCAGCGATACAAAAATGGCTTGCCCTGGCCTCCTCCCAGAATGTTTTCCCTACTTTCTACTCTAGTTGAGAGTCCTACGATTATCTTGGGGGGGGGTGTCTCCCATCCAACTACTAGCCCAATCTGACCCTGCTTAGCTTATCAAAATCAGCCAATGGTTTCTAAGTACTGCTACTTGCTGGGACAGGTATACCTGCACCTACAGGGTTGAATGCTTTGTGATTTTCTGTGATGATTTTCAATTATTTGTGGTAGTCCCTGCAATTCTGTTCACTAATCATTGGTAGATCTGCTGATATTGCTACTTCCAGTCACACACTGAGCTGAGAAAGACATGGCTTGGTCTGGTGGTGCTGCAAACTGGGAGGCTGTGAGTTCTAGTCCTGCCTTAGACACAAAACCAGTTGAGTGACCTTGAGCCAGTCACTTTCCCTCAGCCCTAGGAAGAGGCAATGGCAAGTTACTTCTGAAATCTTGCCAAGAACACCGCAGGGACTTGTCCAAGCAGTCATCAGGAGTCAACACTGACTCAGTTACACGCAGAGACACGTATGCGCACGCAATTAAAAATAGAACGTTAAAAATATTTAGATGCTCCCAAGCCATTCAGCTACGGTTGCTTGAACGAACGCCTTTCTGCTATCAAATATGCAAAATTGGATGTTGAAAATGGAGCAGTTCCAAGCAAGTTTAGTGATTAAGGAAAGAGATCAAACCCAGTAGCTAAATCATGTCTTCTTCTGCACTGTTGTTCCTTGCATACATATCAAGCACGTCTCTTCCTTCCGTTTTTCCCCCAACCATTTATTTTCAGGATCCTCTAATGAAGTACATCTTGAATTTCCTTCTCATGGCTAATGAGGAGACAACAAGAATTTGACTAATACTAGTACAATTACTGAAGCAGTGAAGCAGACAACTCTGATTAGATGTGATAATTTGGAAGGCTGGGCTTTTCACATTAAGTTTGCAAACAGTTTAAAAATCACTTCCCCCTTATTTATCCAGCTCATCTCCATTAATGATTCCCTCCCCCTCCCCCCAAAAAACAGAAAGAGAAAATGTTTATTAAAAGCCATATTTCATTCAGGAAAGTTGCAGATGGAGACACGGATCTTAAGGAAAAACGTCTGAGGATACACCAAAGCAGGGGAACATCTTTGAACCATATTTTCAATATCTAAACAGTTTGAAACAACGGAGATATTTATATACTCATTCAGAAGGATGCCTTAATACTCTTTTTATGTTTGCAAAAAAAACCAACAACCCAATGAAACAGTCACTGATTGTTTAATGAGAATTGTGTGACGTTTATTAGAGTTTAATGAATAGGTTATGAAATTGAGATATTTGTAATGCAGACGTACCATTTTACAAGGTTAGTGTCTAGGGATTACACAATAAATTCTACACACTTCTATTTAACTCTTTCCATTTTGCTTCCCACTCAAAGCTGCTAAGGATGAAAAACAAGATTGAAAAGTTAATATTTTATCTTATTTTTTTAATTATTATTATTGGGTTGTGAATTCAGAGTTTTCAACCTATGGGGGGATTTCAGTTCTACTACTTTATACTTTGTTGTCCTTCCTAACCACACACTGTAATTTTAATGCAACCAGACAAACTTTTATTTTAAATAAAGGGTAGTGCCTGAGCACTTAACACTACAGAAACCAGAAAGTAGGATAAGAACCTTGGCAGGGGGGAAATTATAGGTTTTGGTGCAAATTTTGGTCAAACAATCCAAACAAAGCCAATTTAAAAAGTCGGGGTTGGCAAGGGAAAGAAAGATTTGCTTGTTTTTGTCTTGCTTTGACCTTGAAACCCTTATTGTGTAGGTGGTGGGCCTGATTTCTTGCAAAAATAAACTTTACTATTATTCTGGGTTTCTTGACATGTTGTCTGCTTTGAAAGCAGTGTTTGACAGCTATCTTTGATACCATTTCTCTGTTCGTTCCCCTGTCTGAGACTTTGTTCTTTCCATGAGAATTTTGCAAGGGTGACAGATTTCTGATCTTCCTTGCTTTCCTTCAGAGACAACACAATGTGCTTTCAAGACTCACTCAGATCTGCAGCAAGGGCTGTAATTCGCCCACATTCCTGCCAAAGGAAGCTACGAAGCCTCAGGCAACCATCTGTGTCAAACTTCAGAAGCTAAAAGCAGGATCATGTCTTGATGGTTGTGACTAGGGACCTGATCTTTCTAACACTAGAAACGACGGCATACCAGGACTCCTCTTGGATGTCAAATCTGGGTCAGGGATTTAGTAAGGAAAGATGTCCCGGGTTTAGAGATAAAATGGTGGAACAGCTTACCCCAGAAATCGTGGGTGCTCCATCACTGGAGATTTTTAAGAAGAGACTGGACATTCACCTGTCTGAGATGGTATAGGCTCTCCTGCTTGAGCAGGGGGCTGGACTAGAAGACCTCCAAGGTCCCTTCCATTCTATTCTATTCTATTCTATTCTATTCTATTCTATTCTATTCTATTCTATTCTATTCTATTCTATTCTATTCTATTCTATTCTATTCTATTCTATTCTATTCTATTCTATTCTATTCTATTCCTTTGGATGAATGGGTGAGTCCAGAAATGAAACCTCTGAACAGGGTCCTTGAACTGGTATTGCGTTGTTAGGAGTGACTACAGCTTTGCCATGCAGATTTGGAAAAGGGTGATGAATTACTCTTCAATATCATCAGTGTGACCGTGATATAAAGAAGATATTGAGACTCCAGAAAGGGTGCAGAGAAGAGCAACAAAGATGATTAGGGAACTGGAGGATAAACCCTATGAAGAACGGTTGCAAGAACTGGGTATATGTCCAGTTTAATGAAGAGAAGGACTAGGGGTGACATGGTAGCAGTCTTCCAATATCTAAAGGGCTGCCCCAAAGAAGAGGGAGTCAAGCTATTCTCCCAAGCACCTGAAGGCAGGACAAGAAGCAATGGATGGATGTTAATCAAGGAGAGAAGTAACCTGGAACTAAGGAGGAATTTCCTGACAGTTGGAACAATTAACCAGTGGAACGGCTTTGCCTTCAGAAGTTGTGAGCACTCCAACATCAGAGGTTTTTAAGAAGAGACTGGACAGCCATTTGTCTGAAATGGTATAGGGTTTCCTGCTTGAACAGGGGGTTGGACTAGAAGACCTCCAAGGTCCCTTCCAACTCTTTTATTCTGTTAATTAATACTTGTAGAGGAAATTGGTGGAGCAGTGGGCTGATGCCTCCTTAAGTAACACCAGCTGCCTGCAATTAGTGCAGGTTCGAGTCCCACCAGGCTCAAGGTTGACTCAGCCTTCCATCCTTCCCAGGTAGGTAAAATGAGGACCCAGATTGTTGGGGGCAATAAGATGACTTTGTAATAATGCCGCTTGGGGGTGTGTGTGAAAGCCCTAATAAGCAGGCATATACATAGAATGAAGGCTATTGCTAAGCACATTGATTTGTGCTTCTTAGATTGTAAGCCGCCCTGAGTCTTCGGAGAAGGGCGGGATATAAATGGGATTAAAAAAAATGGCTTGGGTGATTTGAGCAAACTATCGTAAAGGTTGAGAATCCTATATTTGGCAGGAATATTCTTTGGATCGACTAGAATTTTTATTTCTGCTGTGAGTTAGATAGCCGTCTTTGGAGATAAAATACATTCCTTCAAAAATGAACACGGTGTAAATCCAATGCCCAGGCTGAACTGCCCATCAAGACAAAGTGGACTCTGAGATTTTGGTCATTTAGGGTTATGCAGGGTTTTTCTTTCCCCCAACCAAGGGCATTTGATATACAAAACATTTTTCGAGGACTGCTAATGTGCCGCTTTTATTCTCAGAAAATGCACTGCATTCGTCCTTTTCAAAATAAACAATACTGTATAAAAATGAAAAAAATAATAATAAAAAGGAGTAGTAGCAACATCAACAAAGAAAAAAAAAAGAAATGGGAGATAAGAGAAAAGGAAAACAAATCTTGTTTCCTTTAACATCCCACTTTTCTCTCTTTGGCATCTATTCTTGATTATATTGCAGTTATAGATTGATTTATACATTTCCTTTTATATTTCAAACTCATCTCTCGGTAAGTACTGAATTCTCCAAAATTGTTTAAGCACTTCAGTCAATGATCTGCTTTTTCTCTTTTAAAAGAACGGGGCAATAATATTTGAAAAAAAAGAATACCCTTATGGAGAAAAATGGCTACAGAATCATCTTGAGTTTTCCAAATATTATTTTTTTGTCCGATTGCAAACAGAATCCAAGCAAGAACATCCTAAAACTGTATTCGTGGTTGTACTCCGGGGTTTCTCTACCTTCTCAGCTTGAAGACTTCAACTCCCAGAATTCTCCAGCTTTTTTTAAAAAGAACAACGTAATGACAAAAATGAGTAGCAAATATAGAAACGGTTCTGCTGTTTGTTTGTTTTTTAAAATGTAATGTAATGTGTCAGATGTTATTGACAGGAATTTCAATAAACTGTTAAGTTAAAGCTTAATTTAATACAGTAGTGATAACGATATTGCCAGGAGACATATTTATAAATATTTGATACATCTGACACAGCAGGAAAGGAAAGATGTTTGTAAATGACACGCGCACATATATCGAGATGTTTCCTGAATTGCTCCCCCATATTTTTCCCCATTGTTGTGTTTTTCTTTCTAATTTAATAAGGAGCCTGTAAAAGTCTTCTAGAGTGTGTAAGTAACGCGGTAGTTGCTTTTCATAAAAAAGAGGCCTCCAAACCACGTTTTGTGTTTGTCTGCTTGGGCCGCTGAAGTGCCAATTTTAAACACAAACCATGAACTTCAAAACATAAATATCCCCACTCCTTTCACTAAAAACCGGTGAAGTATGTCCCCCAAGTCATTTTGATTTGTATGTTTGCGTGACACTGGCAGGATATCTAGGTTGTGTAACATTCCTACGTGATGTGATGCCTGGCACATTTGAAGAGTGCTACTGAGTGCAAAATTAATCAATCAGACTTTATAGCTATGGACAATTTCATAAATCTCATTTGCAGTGGCTTTTATATTGGTTGCACCATCAGGTTAGTTTCGTTATTTGTTATGGTTTTCTAAAAGAAATTTTGGCTACTCCTCCTCCTCCTCCTCCTCCTCCTCCTCCTGCTCTCCTTCCTCCAGTCTAGTCTTCTTCCTCCCACTCCTTACTAGCCCTGATGATGTTACCTCGCTGGGTCATGAAACGGCTGCAAGAAAACAAGCAAACTCAGAGAGCACCAAGGATCCCACAGTCCTTTCCTCCTCCTCCTCCTCCTCCTCCTCCTCCTCCTCCTCCTCCTCCTCCTCCTCCTCCTCCCAATTTCACAGAAAGTTCTCCAGCACTATCAATCTGGTCCCTGCCACCCACACTTGCTCCTTCCTATTGCCAATTTTACCAAACACTTTGAAATATATATTTCAACACCAGCTACTTTTTTTTAAAAAAAAGTGTGCTTTATGGGAAAAGATTAATAGGAATATTTTAGTACAAAATGTCATAAAACATGGATGAATTGTATTTACATTCATAGTTTTGTTCGCATGGGAAAGAGTGGCAGCTTTATGAGTGCACACACATGAGTATAATGTGAACTTGAGTTAAACCTGTCAGTTAATTGCTAGTAAATTTTAGCAGTAGGAGAGTGCTAGTAAAATCAGAGGTAGGAGAGAAAGGAAACAAGATTTTTTTTTTCAATAAAACATCTCCCTGGAATATTGCTTTAATTCAATGTTTATATAGTTGTTCTTCTGGAGAAATTCCTAACGTGCTAAGCTTCCAAGATCTTCTGTCCTGAATTTGCAAGGATCCTAATATTTAAGTGTCACCTCCATGAGTTACTGGTTATAATTCCAAATGGGTGGCATTGCTCTTCAAACAGGGAGGGAAATGGTGTACTTCATTAGCAAGCAGTGTAAGAAAGGAAAGGAAAGGAAAGGGAAGGAAAGGAAAGGAAAGGAAAGGAAAGGAAAGGAAAGGAAAGGAAAGGAAAGGAAAGGAAAGGAAAGGGGACAATCAAGAGGACCAGAGGTAATATTCCTGAAGCTGTTTTGAAGACCGTATTCATCCAATGAACATGATTGGGAGGAAGTTTGATCAAAGAATACCTGTTGACACAGTGCATAAATTAGATTGAGAATTTCCTCTTCTTTGTACAATTTTGGGCAACTATTGTCCCTCCATAAGTAAGGAATGGGGGACAGAAAGAGAGAGAGCCAATAGCTCAAGAAAGCCACTAGCAGACTGGTAATAAATGAAAATATTTCCTCTGTTTTAATACATTTCCAGCTTTGGTGATTCGTTCTTCCATAAAGAGTGAGACCTAAGTGTTATTTTGAGATGGAAAATCCTTATTCACAACTCCAAAGCATAAGAACTGATTAGTATTCAAAATATGCACACACACACACACACACACACACACACAGAGAGAGAGAGAGAGAGAGAGAGAGAGAGAGAGAGAGAGAGAGAGAGAGAGAGAGAGAGAGAGAGAGAGAAGCAACTAACTTCCCCTCCATAACTTATCCAGTTACATAGTGTAACAAGGCACATTTTTCCCCCAAAACCTTTCATTGCAGACTGTTGTTTTGTTTATTAGCATGAAAGGAGGCCACTTAAATCTAATGAATCCTAAAGTGTAATTTTGTTTTCTCAGAAAATTGCAAGCTTGTGGAAGGAGGGTTATGTAAAATAAAAACTGAAAAAGAAAAACAAGAATTCATCCATAAGAGAAAGGCTAAATTGCATTCATCGGAGAGAAACACCCAAGAGGGTTATCCGTAAACAAGCTTGTTTTCTCTCTACACTATTCCTCCATAAGCTGGAGGGGGGAAAAATGGCTCTCCAACGTAATCATCTGCGAGATGATCAAAGTGAGGTGTGGGGCTTTGAGTTAAATCAATCCCTATAATCTCAAATCTGTTTTTCACTCAAGCCTTTAAAATTCTCCCCACCGTTGTCAATCTAAACTCTATGTATTTGTTTGTTTAAAAGTGAGACTTCTCTGTTTTGATAGGTGATTTCACATCTTGCTCAGATAATTGTGTCTCATCCCACGTCTTTGGGCTTTGACAGGATAATGAAAGATAACTCAGGTTTTCCTCTACTTGCTGCTAATTATCCTGAGGAGAAACTTTGAAACTGTTTGGGAGTTGTTCAGAGTTACAGTTTTCCCCATATAACCCCACACTAATAGGACCCCATATTTCTAGAAAGGCAGGATTGACCCCCAATGACAACTTCAGATCAATGCTTATGTGGATGTTGTTAGACAATACAATGTGTTGTCTCACACACACACACACACACACACACACACACACACACACAATAGATGTAAGGAGTCTTTATTAAGGCTTCTGAGTCTGAATTGTATTCACCAGCAATTCCCTGTGCAGCAGCTCAACCCCAATGAGTTCCACAGGCTACTCAAATGAAGCCAGCACTAGTCCTCAAGACAAGACAAGGCCAGTCCACGAGGCAAAAGCAAGTTCCCAAGGCAAAGGCAAGTCCGCAGGGCAAGGGCAAGGCCACAAGGCAAGGCAAGGCAGGGCAACGCAAGGCCACAGCTGAAGAGACACAATCTGAAGTTCAAGGCAAGAATGAACAGGTTGTTCTGAACATCATCTCCATCTGTCTGCTGTGCTAAATAGCCAGCTTCTGGTGCAGCCCATCAAGAAAGGTGAGGCTGCCTCCTCATGAGTAACCTGGCTGACCTCCTCTGCTCCTGCCTTCTCTGCCCTACATGTTCTCAGATCAGGTGCAGTGGGCAGTTCCTCTTCCTCATCACTGACCAGCTGCAGCTGCCTGCTTTCCCCACCTGAAGCCTAGGGACTGTCCTTTCTGTAGCTGTGCTTCAGCCAAATCCCTCCCAGACAGCTGTTTGGAGCCACTGACCATTCCCCCCCCTGATCTCCCTCGGACTGGTTCATCCTCCTCTGAGCTGACATCTGGAGAAGCATCTGGGAAAGAGTCTGGAGGAGTCATCACAGCTTGAAGTTTGAGATCATTCATCATTGACCAGAGAAGTTTGGGCTCTTAGCTGAAGAGATCTTGCCATCTTAGGTTAACTCCTAAGATTGACTGCTAATGACTCCATCCATGATGCACAAGTGGTTTGTGGTTGCCTTTTCCAGCATGTGCTTTCATTTTGTGGTTTGGCCCACAGTCCAGAAAGTCCTAAATGGTGCTCCACCCCATGTATTCAATAGTTCTGTATCATGAACTTTGAAACAGCTAGGAAGCAGTGGGCCAGTACTCACTGAACTTCACTGAAGCCAGATATATTTTGTGTTGTTCCAACTAGAGATTGGACAAGCATTTGTCTGAAGTGATATAGGGTTTCCTGCCTGAACAGGGAGATGATGACGATGACAACAAAACAACAACAACAAAACAACAACAACAATAATGAATATAATAATATCATAATAATAAAGTTGGAAGGGACCTTGGAGGTCATCTAGTCCAACCCCCTGCTCAGGCAGGAAACCCTATACCATTTCAGACAAATGCTTGTCTAGTCTCTTCTTAAAAACTTCCAATGTTGGAACACTTACAACTTCTGGAGGCAGATTAATTGTCAGGAAATTTCTCCTTGGTTCTAGGTTGACTTCTCTCCTTGATTAGTTTCCATCCATTGCTTCTTGTCCTGGTGCTTTGGAGAATAGCTTGACTCCCCCTTCTTTGGGGCAGCCCCTCAAATACTGGAACACTGCTATTATGTCACCCCTCGTCCTTCTCTTCATTAGACTAGACATTCCCAATTCCTGCAACCGTTCTTCATATGTTTTCGCCTCTGGTCCCCTGATCATCTTCGTTGCTCTTCTCTGCACTCTTTCTAGAGTCTCAACATCTTTTTTACATCGTGGTGACCAAAACTGGATGACTTGGACTAGAAGACCTCCAAGATCCCTTCCAACTCTGTTATTTTGTTTTATTCTGTTAAGTAGATGTATCCTTTACTAAGCCCTATTTACCAGTCCACCCTTAGGTAGGAAAGAACCAGCATTTATAAAGCAAAATTGAGCAGGCCAGATGAGAAGTGGGTTAGGACACTGAGCTTGTCGATCAGAAGGTCGGCAGTTTGGTGGATCAAATCCCGAGTGCCGCGTAGCAGAGTGAGCGCCTGTTACTCGTCCCAGCTTCTGCCAACCTAGCAGTTCGAAAGCACGTAAAAATGCAAGTGGAAAAATAGGGACCACTCCGGTGGGAAGGTAACAGCGTTCCGTGCGCCTTTGGCGTCTAGTCATTCCGGCCACACGACCACGGAGACGTCCTCGGACAAGCGCTGGCTCTTCGGCTTTGAAACGGAGATGAGCACCGGCCCCTAGAGTCGGAAACGACTACCATGCATGTGCAGGGGAACCTTTACCTTTACCTTTTTATGAGAAGAAAGTTTTAATTCTAATGACCAAAATGTCTTCAAAAAACAAAACTAAACTAAATCAAACTCTAGAAAGAATTTTTTCCCCCACTACTGCTCTCCAAGGGTTAATAGATGAGGGTTTTTTTGACTGTTGAATACATATATATACACCCACTCACCCACATTCACACATGCATATTTATTTCAACCACATTACAGATCCGATTAATCAACTCACCATATTGCCCATAACATTTATGGCTTCCTTCTTCTCATGTTGCCTTCTCTTGATAGATATAATGCACGTTGCCAGCTGGTCTTCGACTGTAAATAAGGTTTTATTTATTTACTCGGCCAAAGTTACAGCTATCAAAAGCCTGAATCTCAAAATAAACTCGACAGAAAAAGGTGTAGGAAGAATCCTGAATGAAGGGGGGGGGGGGAAATGAGGCCCAAAGAAAAAGAATGGAAGGGATGCCAACGAAGTTTAAAAAGAAAAGTTAAACAAAGTTTAGTTTTTTTAAATAAAAATAATAAAAATCAGCGGAGGTATGTTTTCACTTTCACAATATCTTGTGTGAACGTCTGTGGAGATTCTCAGTCATCCAGGTCATGGCTGTCCCAGAGATGTTGTTGTTGTTGTTTTTCAAAAGGCAAGTGGACTTTGTTTTTCCTTGAAGATCTTCTCAGCCAAGAAACTTCTTCCGTTTATCCAGAACTGAAGAATTTTCTTGGATATGAAGTGAAACGTCTTCAAGGAAAAAGTAAGCCCGGTTTTCTTTTGAGAAAAAGCATCTCTGGGACAACCATGATTATCTTACGGTATGTGGTGCCTATGTTGAGTTTGAAAATAATAATAAAAAAGTCAAGTTCAGCCTACTGATAGAGAGAAACGGATAACCTGAAATGCCACCGATCAGCTGCAAATATAACTTAATGCAAGTTTTTAGCTTCAAAATTATTTCTAGACTAAGAGTTTTTCTGTTACAAGCCCATCTTCCACGTGAAATCTTCAGAAGGGCTTCTTCCAAACTTCATTTTATGGGGAGACTAGATAGAGAAAGATTAATTTAGATTCCTCCCTATGAGCTTTCATTAGGAAGGACAACCGTTTTAGAAGGCTATTAAAAACAATAAAATTAGATCGCCTGCGTCAATATTTTTGTTTAAACACCTAGATTTATTTCTATCGCAATGGATTTGTTGGGGTGGATGCTTATGCAAAACCTCCACGCCAAGGGCTCTGAAAGGAACGGTGAAAGGAAATCAAGATGGCAGTCACAATTATGCGATTGGACACTTTTTCTTTTTACATAGATTGTATTGGACAACGAAAGGGGCGGAGCTTCAGTCGCCATGGTTAGGGCTGCCATTTTGACTTTTTCTTTTCCTTTAACCAAAGTGCTCCAGATGTCTCCGTTCGTATCAACGTGCCTCTTTTGCAAATTCACAATCTTTGCATGAAGATGGAGGGTGGTGCAGATAAAGGTGGAGGATGGTGCGGATTCCATTAGATTCTCCAAAATTATCTCCTCTTCACAGTAAACTGTGAGGTAGCATTCACCATAAAAAATTCCAGGCTTTTAAAGTAAGGATTTGAGGC
This sequence comes from Vipera berus, assembly GCF_964194415.1. Taxonomy (NCBI): domain Eukaryota; kingdom Metazoa; phylum Chordata; class Lepidosauria; order Squamata; family Viperidae; genus Vipera; species Vipera berus. The sequence goes on from NW_027673582.1 coordinate 78,042, forward strand.
AGGAGATCGAAAGGCCAGAATTTTCCCTTCAAGAGTTCAAAGGATATGGAAGGACACACTGCCCCATCCTTCTTCAAAGATGGAACTGATCAATTAGATATTCATCACGAGGCTTTGATGACACAGCCAAAGTGTCTCCTCCATGTGTGTTTCCATCAGGCAGTGTAGAAGGTTATCTTTTGCTTGACTTCAGCAATATAATATAAATTTTAGAAGCTTTGTTCATCATATTTAGTGGTTGTTTCAGCCCGCTCTGGTAGAGCGTGTAGGCCAAGGACCATATGTAAGCCAGCTTTTGGTGGTATAAGTTAGTTCCCCGTGATATATGGGTCAAAGTGCACCCAGGGCCCCATCTGGCTACCTATACAAATTCCTCCGGCATTTCTGTTCCTCTGAAGTGAATTGAGGAAAGCATACACTTGAGTTAGGGAAGCAGCAGCTCTCTCACAGATCACAGATGAAAGACTTAAAGAACTAAAAAGGTGATCAAGCTGCTTTTTTGAGGTAAAGAGGTGCTTTCTTTAATGGCTTGCTGTATCGGGCAGATGTTCTTTTGACTTCGGTTGGCAAACGGCACTAAATCATCAAGAAGATCTGAAAACATACTTTTCCATCGTCCCCGTGACCACCCAAACTTTACGAGCATCTGGAACAATTGATGCGATGGAAAAGTAGGTGTTCTCTAATTGTTATTCAGTGGTCTGGTCTGCTTCAAATTATGAAGAAATCTTTGAGGCCCAGATATACCCCTTCACCAAAATTGGTTCCTGTTTTGGAAATGAGACATTCTTCACGTTATCATTTCTTTAACAATGATCCCAAGGGATTCAAACTCCCTTCGTGATTAGTCGGTACAAAAGACCTTCCAAGGCAGGATTTGATAAAGGCATTTCTCATTTCTTCACTTCCATGTTAGAAGAAGTAGCATTCTGTCTTTTTAAATGCATGGATATTGGGCTTGAAAATAATGAATTTTTGTAGAAGTCTCTTTCTAAGAATATAAGAAGAGATTTCTCGGATTGGACCAAGGTTCACTGTAGTCCAATATTTTGTTTCTCACAAAAACCAACTAGATGTTTCTGAGATGCTTGCAAAGAAAAGATATAGGCACTCCCTTCTCCCATTATTGTTCTTTTTCGAGGCACGTTAGCCCCCAACATGGAGGCAACGCAAACCTTCAAGACTAATAGTCATTAATATGTCATAAATTTATTCAGTAGCCTTTACAAAATTATCCAAACTAGTAGCCATCACCAAATCCCATGGGAATGAATTTCATAAATTAATTTTGTAAAGAGGAGTCTCCTTTCGCCAGATCAAAATCAGCTTCATTAGATAAACCCTGATCTAGTGTTACACAGTTGAAGAACAAAAATTATCGCTGCCCACTTTCTGGATGCCGTGCATAATTTACCTCTATCATGTCCCACTGTAATTCCATTTTTTTCCTGGACTGAAAAAAACATTCATTTCCCATTTTAATTGCTCCAGTCTACTTTTTTTTTCTCTCTCCTAAATGCATCAGCCAGACCTGTACACTGTATTTCAAAAGTGGACATACATTGTATTTGTATCTGTGCCAGCCGCTCACTCACACGCACATGTAACTCTTCACTAAAAACCCAGAATTGCCCCAATTAAATCTGGCTAAAAGCAGGCTGATGCTAATCCACAGAGTAATGGCCAATGAGTCCACAAGGCACTTGAGAGTTTCCCAAACAAGATCAACTCACCAGACTAAATTAAATCCACAATGCAAGAGGGTTCGTGAGACTAGAAAAGTCCAGAATTCACAAGGCATGATCCAAGTCAAGGCACGGTGTCGATCCATGCCTGGTAGGTATCACAACAACCAGGAAACACACAGCTAGGAAATGAACACATTGGTCCCAACATCGCCTCCATCTGTCTGCTGTGCTAAATAGCCAGCTTCTGGTGCAGCCCATCTAGAAGGGCGAGGCTTTCTCCTCTTGAGTAACCTGACTGACCTCCTCTGCGCCTGCCTTTTCTCTGCCCTATGTGGTCTCGGATCAGGTGCAGAAGGCAATTCCTCTTCCTCATCACTGACTGGCTGCAGCTTTCCCCACCTGAAGCCTCAGGGCTGTCCTGCTGCAGCTGTGCTTCAGCCAAATCCCGCTCAGATGGCTGCTTAAAGCCATTGACCAACTCCTCTCTGGATGTGACTGGGAATGGTTCATCCTCCTCTGAGCTGACATCTGGAGAGGTATCTGGGGAAGCGTCCAAGAGCGTCATCACAGTATCATGGAATCACTATACATTTGTTTTTACTCTTCTCTTTCCCTAGCATGGAACTAGTTGGCTGAAACATAGGCGGACATATAAATGTTTTACTGAATAATTGTTCTCACCGATAGGACATTTCTCCTTAGTTCTAGATTGGATCTCTTTAATTATCTTCTACCTGTTACTTCTTCTCTTGTTTTGCCTTCAGGTGCAACATCCTCTTCCCTGTGACAGCCCCTCAAGGACTAGAAGACTGCTATCATATCAGCCCTAGTCCATCTTTTCTGTTAGAGTAGACATACCTAGTTCCCTTAATCATTCATCATACAAAGATTTTTTTTCCTTCCAATGCTTGCGATTGAGATGGGAATACCAACCTTTTCTAAAATCGAAATTTGCTATTTGATGAGTATAAGGCAAAAGGTAATGGTTCCCCCACACATGTGTGCTAGTCATTTCCAACTCTTGGGGCCGGTGCTCATCTCCGTTTCAAAGCTGAAGAGCCAGCGCTTGTCCGAGGACGTCTCTGTGGTCATGTGGCCGGCATGACTAGATGCCAAAGGAGCATGGAGCGCTGTTACCTTCCCACCGGAGTGGTCCCTATTTTTCTACTTGCATTTTTACGTGCTTTCGAACTGCTAGGTTGGCAGAAGCTGGGACGAGTAACAGGCGCTCACTCTGTTACGTGGCAGTCGGGATTCGACCCGCCAAACTGCCAACCTTCTGATCGACAAGCTCAGCGTCCTAACCCATTGAGCCACCACGTCCTTTTGATGAGTATACTACTGGGCTAAAACAAGAGAGCGTAAATGGTGCCCATATTTTTATTTTTCACATTCTCTGATCTTCCTTGGTTTTTAGTTTGGTGTGATGTCCTTTGATGTATGGTTTTCCTGTTTGCATGTTGGCTACAGACATATTTCCCAAACCCCCAGATTAAAACTTTCGCAACTTACCTTCCATTTCATTTTACAGCTTCCCTTCTCCCCATTCTATCTTTGGGGATAGCCTTGAGTAGGCCAGTATTTGAGCTGGAGAAGCGACTCATAACACTGAATAAATAAATTCATAAAGAAATGTGATTAAGCTCCCCAGCGTGAAGCTTACACATTTCAGAGTCATAAATTTTCTCATAATATTGCTTCTGAAGCTCATAATGCATTAGGCATGTCCCTGGTGACCACGAGACGCTTAGCTCATATCACTGGAATCTACGCCTTCCAAATGGCATAAAGGCAAATTTTTATATTTTAGATTGCCCACCCCTTGGTATTTATTTTGTGCCTGCTTGGCTCTGACTTTTGCAATGATATAAAAAAGGGAAGCTACCACAGCAGATTCTGAGTGGATGGCAAGAATAGGTGTTCTTTAAAATTAACTCTAACCCCACCCTCTATTTCTCACTGCTTTCTCTGTGTGTAACAAACAAACCTCTGAACTAAATTGTCCTCATCGTTAGGAAATTCCTCCTTAGTTCCAGGTTGCTTCCCTCCTTGATTCGTTTCCATCCATTGTTTCTTGTCCTGCCTTGAGGTGCTTTGGAGAATGGTTTGACCCCCTCTTCTTTGTGGCAGCCCCTCAAATAATGGAATACTGCTTTTCTCTAGACTAGCCATAGCATTTCCTGCAACGGTTCTTCATATGTTTTTGTCCCCAGCTGAAGTCAGCTTTTGGTGACCTCTTAGATAAGCTCATGTTATTTTCTTCGTGACAATACAGAAGAGGTTTATCCCATCTTAGCTATGAAAACCAGCTGGGTGACTCTGGGCCAATCACCAGAAGGCTGTGAGTTCTAGTGCCGCCTTAGCCATGAAAGCCAGTTGGGTGACTTTGGGCCAATCACCAGAAAATGGTAAATTCTAGTCCCTCCTTAGCCATGAAAGCTAGTTGGGTGACTTTCAGCCAATCACCAAAAAATGGGGAATTCTAGTCCCGCCTTAGCCATGAAAGACAATTGGGTGACTTTGGCCCAATCCCCAGAAAGTGGGGAAATCTAGTTCCGCCTTAGCCATGAAAGCTCGCCTACCTAGTCACAGTGGCCCACCCATGTCTACCCATCCATGCCCAGTTGGCCCTTTGAGGGTAACCATAATGCTGATGGCCCTCTGTGAAACCGCATTTGACACCCCTGTTCCAAAACAATGGAACTTGATTCAAAAGGCTGGGATATTCCACAGGAGAGGATGATGGATGTGGTGAAGTTGGGATCTTCTTTCCTCCCCTCCCCGAGAACCTGTAAGTAGCAGCATCAAAGACAGCAAACACTTTGCTTTTTTTAAAAAAAATGGCCTGCTTCTACAGGTGATACGGACCTTGTGTCCGTAACAGAATGTAGCCCTCCTCATAATGTACTTCCCAACCAAAGGACAGTTGACGTGCTTCCCCTGTCTCCTTATATGGCCCTGCTTGCAGTCTTTCTGATGGCAGGGGCAGTTCTATCTGTCATCAGTAGATCAAAGCTCGCTCTTTATCTGTGTCTATATTTATAACTGCAGCTGCCACTTATTCTAAAAAGAGAGCCGCCGAGTACGTGGATGGCAACATCTGAGTTAGCCCAGAAAATGGGCAAGAACAGTGTCTGGGCAGAGGAGGAACCAGCTCTTCTGTGAAAACTAGTCCAATAAAGGAGAATATTTGTAGCTCGGGGCTGAAATGAAGTGAGGGGTCCTTGTCGATCTCTTGAGCTTCACTGTTTTCTTGTAGATGCTTCATCAGCGCACCGATGTTGTTACCTAGTTTGGGTAATGAAATGTCTGCAAGAAAACAACCAAGGTCAGATGTCTGTGGAGATTCTCAGTCATTCAGGTCATCATTGTCTCAAAGGTGCTTTTTCAACACAGTCCTTTCTGCACCTCCACGCCCATTTGCACCAGTCAGGTGACCCTGGGGACATAGACAATTCCACCAAGTGGCCTCAACACCTTTCTAAAAAGATGCAAATGACCAGCTGTCTGCAAGGAGTATAAATCCTTCCATTCCCCACCATGCAGTCAGAGCTGAAGAGGCTTCTGGGATGAGAAGGAAACGTCTTCAACGAAAAACAAAGAAAGTTCAGTTGCCTCCTGAGAAAAAGCACCTTTGGGACAACCAAGGTCAAAAAGCACGAAGGACCCTCAAACTAGTCTAAGTTGAACATTGTTTGGGAACTTCATGCAAGGCACCGAAAACTGTTTAGAGATAAGAAGGGATAAGGCAACGTTTACAGGTACCCAAAAGGTGAAGGGTTAGTGCTAAGCTAGGTTAATTCAGCATTCAAAATCAATAAGGGAGAATTAGGTATAATCACTGTCAGTGTTTTTAAAAATCCAGAGATTTACATTGTAAAACCACCTTTCCTACTGTGCAATAAGAGAGTGACTATTGGTGGTGGAAGTATCCCCTTCGCCATGAGATATGGCTAATGAGCTGTGGGCTGCTTAAAAACCCAAGAGATTCCAGTGAGAACCAAGTTAACTTCCTTAAACTCCCTTTCAATCAATTAATAGAGGTGGAAGGGACCCTGGAAGTCTTCTTCTACTCCTAAGGGGCTGGAGGCTAAATCGTATGATGAACGGTTGCAGGAACTGGGTATTTCTAGTTTAATGAAAAGGCGGACTGGGGGCGACTTGATAGCAGTCTTGCAATATTTGAAGAAAGAGGGGAAGGGGTGTTTTAACCGATTTGCCAAAGCACCTGAAGGCAGAACAAGAAGTAATGGGTGGAAACCTATCAAAGAGACTAATCCAACCTAGAACTAAAGAGAAATTTCCTCACAGTGACAACAATTAGCCAGTGCAATGGTTTTCCTCCAGAGGTTATGGGTGCTCCATCGCTGGAGATTTTGAACAAGAAATCGAGCGACCATTTGTCTGAAATGGTCTAGGGCAGGGGGGTCTTCAAAACCTGACCCTTTTAGGACTTGTGGACTTCAACTCCCAGAATTCCTCAGCCAGGCATGCTGGTTGAGGAATTCTGGGAGTTGAAGTCCACAAGTCCTAAAAGGGCCAAGTTGGAAGACACCCTGGTCTAGGGTCTCCTGCTTTAGCACGGGGCTGGACTAGAAGATCTCTAAGGTCCCTTTCAAGTCCGTTATTCTGTTACCTCCAAAGAGCTCTGAGACTGTCAGAGCGCCATGTCTGTCAATTGAAATAGATTTCTGTAGGTTTAGCTAGACAATAGCTGGGATTATTGCTTTTTAGTTTAGAGATAAGAGAAGAAGCACAAGAGGAGAAAAGTTCATCCATATATTATATTATTTAGAGGCAAAGCCCTTTTTCAAATTAAGGGGAAGCATGGCTGGCTCATCGCAATTTCAGGCTTGCCAAATGTGCTTTGCGTATTTCAACCTGTGTGTCCAGCAAATTCGTGGCTGATGTGAAGAGACCGCAGAATTAATCCACATCCAAATTCTGATTGGGAATTAATTCAGAGCACCACCAATTTTCCCAGAGCATATGTCCTTTCTGCTTCTACGCAACAAAGCAAAGGGAAGCCCTGATGGAAATAATTATCTGAATAAAACTGAAGGGATTGTAGTCGAGAAAAGCTCAGACAGGCGTCTGACCAAGGGTTGGTTTGCTTTTCCCTAAAAAAATGAAAGCAAGATTGAAAACTTTTATGAGGCACAAAGGCAAAGTATTGGATTCTTCTCTGTCCATATCTGTACAAAATTCACAATGTTGTGACATAACTGGACCCTGTTCTCTCTGCATTGGCCAAATACCGTTTTCTAGGAATGGTTATGTGAGTTGGGTTAAACAAATGCATTTGTTTCATAAATAAATAAATAAAAAAATCCAGGTCTCATGGATACAAGACAAAATGAGAAGATTCTCTCTCTCTCTCTCTCTCTCTCTCTCTCTCTCTCTCTCTCTCTCTCTCTCTCTCTCTCTCTCTCTCTCTCTCTCTCTCTCTCTCTTATCTATCTATCTATCATCTATCTATCTATCTATCTATCTCTATCTATCTATCTATCTATCTATCTATCTATCTATCTATCTATCTATCTATCATCTATCTCTATCTATCTATCTATCACTTATCTATCTATCTATCTATCATCTATCTGTCTGTCTGTCTATCTATCTATCTATCTATCATCTATCTATCTATCTATCTATCTATCTATATCATATCGATCTATATCATATCTATCTATATATCATATATCTATCTATATGATATCTATCTATATGATATCTATCTATATCATATCATATCTATCAATCATCTATCTGTATCATATCATATCATATCATATCATATCATATCATATCATATCTATCTACCCATCTATCTATCTGCTATCTAGCCAGCTATCTAGCGATCTGTCTATAGATACACAGCTGTGGATTGCCCCAGTTGCCTTCCTTCTCCTTTGATGGCAGGAATCCAGCAAAACGCCAGGCTGACTACAGTAATCCCGATAACCTTTTTGGCATGGCTGTTGCCTCAAGGCTCTTCAAATGAGCTGCTGTACAAGCAGGGATATGAACCTATCTATCTATCTATATCTATTTATCTATCTATCTATCTATCTATCATCTATCTGTCTGTCTGTCTGTCTGTCTGTCTGTCTATCTATCTATCTATCTATCTATCTATCTATCTATCTATCTATCTATCTATCTATCTATCATCACTTATCTATCTATCTATCATCTAGAAATTTAGACATTTGCTCCCTCTCTCATATCCAGTGACTCTGATCCTGATTTTAAGGCAGACACCTACTTCGTAAGATATTCTTCAAATTTCACTGAAGCCCTAAATCTCTAAATAGGCTATTATGGTCCAGTCCAAAATCCAGCATCCGATCTCATATTTCAGTGGATGGCATTTTGGTTTGGAGTTTTATACTGTAGCTCATTAAATGACCTCCACTCTCTTCATGTGGTGTTTCCGGAAGGGCAAAGTCTACTGGTGTCTCAGTTCTGATGGGAATTTGATTGTTTCTCCTCTTTTCTTTCCTCTTTCCGGAAGATGCAGTGATCTCATCCGAAAACATGCCAACTTTATGAGATAATTGATCCTTTTTGGGAGCTTAGGATCTCCAGACTGACAGTCTCCAGACCAGGTTCACTATTGGGCTGACCTGAGGAACTAAAGGCTCAATTAAACGGCTCTGAGCTTTCCTTAGAGTAGTTCTTATAGACACTGTTGCATTCAAAGACAAATTGACGGAATCAGATCCTTAATAATGGCTAATGGGAAACTGAAGCAAAGGAAGACTCGGTCATACTGTCCAGAAGTAGAAGTCTCTTGCTTAAGAGATGGTAAGTGATGGTCCTGAAGAGTTGGATATAAACCGTTGCCTTCTGTGCCCCTTTATGTCAACATATGAACATATAAACATATGAAGAACGGTTGCAGGATTTGGGAATGGCCAATCTAGAGAAAAGAAGGACTAGGCTAGACATGATGGCAGTCTTCCAGTATTTGAGCAGCTGCCACAAAGAGGAGGGGGTCAACCTAATCTCCAAAGCACCAGAAAGCAAGACGAGAAACAACGGATGGAAACTAATCAAGGAGAGAAGCAACCTGGAATTAAGGAGAAACTTCCTAACTGTGAGGACAATTAACCAGTGGAACAGAAGTTGCCTCCAGACGTTGTGGGTGCTCCATCAATGGAGGTTTTTAAGAAGAGACTGGACAGCCACTTGTCTCAAATGATATAGGGTCTCCTGCTTGAGCAGGAGGCTGGACTAGAAGACCTCCAAGGTCCCTTCCAGCTCTATTCTGCATTGGATATGCGAGCAATCATTTTGCACATGCATTTTTTTTAAAAAAAATGTTAATCATATTTGGAAACTGAATGCTTGTCCATTTGCAAAACAGATTCTGGGAAGAATTTTGATTGCTAAAATGTGTCACGAAGGTCACAAGCTATCGCAAGCTATCCATATATCTGAATATAAATTGGACGAGGGTTTTCGTAGCGTTCCTCGTATTTTCTCCGGATTCATCTCTCTTTCTCTTTCTGCTCTTATTTTAATTCATTTCCACACAAAGTCTTGCAATGCAGCTACTCATCTTTTCTTTCTTTTCTTTTTTCCCCCTCTAGGAAAACGTGGGCTCAGAACCATCCCTGAAAATAAAGATAATATTTATTTATTCCATTAAAAGACCTTTATACAAAAAAAAGGAATAAAGTTTGATAAGTCTCTGAGGGGATTGTGATACCTAACACAGTCAGTGAAATCCTTCAACGATCTGATACACTCAGGAAGATGAAGGTTCCCAGTTATTTATTTATTCCTTTGTATTCCTCTTTTTAAAAATTATATTTACAAATAACTCGAAGCAGTTAACATATGCAACCACGTCTTCCTCCTCCTATTTTCCTCACAATAACCACCCTCTGAGGTGAGTTGGGCCGAGGGAAAATGACTGGGCCAAAGTCACCCAGCTGGCTTTCATGGCTAAGGCGGGACTAGAACTCACAGTCTCCATTTCATTGGTCCAAAATCACCCAGCTGACTTTCATATCTAAAGTGGGACTAGAACTCTCCCTCTCCTAGTGATTGGTCCTGAATCACCAGCTGGCTTTCATGGCTAAAGAGGGACTAGAACTCTCCCTCTCCTAGTGATTGGTCCCAAATCACCAGCTGGCTTTCATATCTAAGGCAGGACTAGAACTCTCCATCTCCTAGTGATTGGTCCCGAATCACCAGCTGGCTTTCATATCTAAAGTGGAACTAGAACTCTCCCTCTCCTAGTGATTGGTCCTGAATCACCAGCTGGCTTTCATGGCTAAAGAGGGACTAGAACTCTCCCTCTCTTAGTGATTGGTCCTGAATCACCAGCTGGCTTTCATATCTAAGGCGGGACTAGAACTCTCCCTCTCCTAGTGATTGGTCCCAAATCACCAGCTGGCTTTCATGGCTAAAGAGGGACTAGAACTCTCCCTCTCCTAGTGATTGGTCCCAAATCACCAGCTGGCTTTCATATCTAAGGCAGGACTAGAACTCTCCCTCTCCTAGTGATTGGTCCCAAATCACCAGCTGACTTTCATATCTAAGGCTAGACTAGAACTCACAGTCTCCTGTTCATCGGTCCAAAATCACCCAGCTGGCTTTCATGCCCTGCTTTCTAGCCTTAACCACTAGACCAAACTGTCTCTCTATATATATTATAAATTATTTGAATAAAACGATGGTCGCACCTAGCTTGATAGGTTATGGAAGGAGCATCAGATTTATCTTCCTACCCTTCTTTGCCTCTCTCTCTTGGCTTCTTCTCCATCTCTCTCTTCCTTGCCAACATATCGCCCCTAAAATTTAAGCTGCTGGGTTTTAT
>NW_027673581.1:0-87777 GCF_964194415.1 Vipera berus
CCACGAGATTCTTAGTGGCCTTTGTGGCTAGTACTCTAAAAGTAATTAAACTATTAAAACCCAGAAAATGTCAGGCCCAATTAAAAAAAAACGACTTCTGAGTGACTTCTGAGTTGGCCTACAAAGAGCATCTTGCCAGACTAAAGTAATTGTCTGCAATAAATATAGATATACTTTGTGAATTGCTAGGGAGGGTCCAACCTTGCTCTCTTCCTGTCACCAGACATTTCACGTTCCGCTGCTTCTTTGCCCTCTGGGAAGGAGCCCCTCCCTTCTGGGACTCCAGATTACAGTCCACCATAGAAATCTTCAAATGCTTAGAAGGTAGTTAGACTATTAGTGCATTTGGATGGTTGCTATTACAAGAAAGCAAATGCCCAATTCTACCCAACAGCAGGATTCATGCCAGATAGCTTTTCTTCCTTTTCTTACAGACGAAATTCTATGGCTAGGACTCTATTATCAAAAAAGCTTTGTCTCTTATAACAAAAGTCACCTGCAGTGCAGGTGGTTTTCAAAGAAGGGCACTGGGCAGTAATAGGGTTCAGACAGATACCACGTTGTAAGGAGGTCTTTGTAAGGATTCTGAAGTGCTGCTGCTTCTAACCAAAGTCAACAATGCTGGCTAAGATAGATAACTCTCTGACTTAGCTGAAGGCCTGTAAGGGAACTAGTATAGCAGCCCTGCACCTCAGCTCCAAAGTTGCTACTATCTAAAACAAGCAATAGGGTCTATATACTTTGGTAATGGGTTTTCTTGCTATCTGAGCTGAATTCCACAAACACTGTATCGCCTGGTTCAATGGCTGCAAAACCAAGAAGGAGATAAACATCCACATCTTTCAATAAAATAATTTTTTTTAAAAAATAAACTTAGTTCTGTTGTTTGCAAATCTGTGTCCTAAATAATTAGGATCAGATATACGAGTTTAAAATCAAAGCTCATCTCACTTTTGTATCTTCTAGGTAACAGAAGACAATTGCACTGGATGCAAAGCTGATCAATAAATAAACACGTGCAAAGCAAAGGGGGTGGGTTTGGTGGAAAATGTAGCAAATCTCGCTCCCCGATTGATTGGTTCCAATCTTTCACCTTTCTTTCAGTGCTGTCACTTGTTCGCTTCAAGTTAGGGCATGTGGACTGCCTCATGGGATTTGTAGTCTCAGCACTAGATAATGTGTGTTATTCTCCCACAGATATGTGCCATTCGTGTGAATAAAATAAGTTTGGCATGCAAAGGTTTAAAATATTAGAATAGGAACCAGTTACCCAATTCAGTTATGTATAATATTAATTATATTGCCTTCACACTGTACTGAAATCACAAGATGTTGCTAATAAAACAGCAATAAAGATCTAATAAATCTTCTGCAACTGCAATGCATTAACAAAGCCAGGCAACCGTAGCTGCAGACAATCTGCTGTTGGATTCACACAACGGTTTCCGGGAGTGTAGATATATCCTCAGATAAGCCTATTTCTTTGGGGTTTGGGAGGCTGGGGGTTAGACAGCTTGCGAGAGCTGCCCACAATTTATTGTTTTGCAGACATTTTCTTGACTTCCCAGCAGGGGCAACAATGCCAGCAATACCAATCAAGCTCCTGGATCAGTGCATCCAAATTTAGTAGCATTGCCATCTTGATCTCTCTCATTGATACAGCAGAAGTAGGGATGGCACCATTGCCATGAAGGAATTTAGAAGTTTCTGGCGTTTATTGTCCACATTTGTCTTTGGCAATCAAATTGTTGATGGATGATGGCAGCTGTTGCCATTAATTAATTAATGCAGTAGTGGTATGAAGTGATGGTGATATTTCTGTGACTTGGCATTTCCTGAATATTTTAAATGGTGTCGTGTCAGCTACCAGTATGGCCCTGCTTTGGTTTTTAGGAATGTAAAAGTTGCCTTAAAGTAGGTCCAGCTGTTGCTCCAGTAAATTGAAGATTATCTTTCCTAAAATGAACAAATGATCCATTCTTTAACTTGAATCACCAGTGACTGAGTGCAGAAGTTCCTCCAAATAGTGACTTTTTCTTGCTTATTATTAAACAGATACCTTGCCTCCTACTTCTACAACTCATAAGGTGTAACATTCTGACACACACCCTTCCTCCTGCAGCTTCTTATCTATCTATCTATCTATCTATCTATCTATCTATCTATCTATCTATCTATCTATCTATCTATCTATCTATCTATCTATCTATCTATCTATCTATCTATCTATCTATCTATCTATCTATCTATCTATCTATCTATCTCTATCTAACTCTCACTAGCTAGCTAGCTCAAAGTGACACACATCGTACTCCTTCTCATATTTATCCTCACAACATCCAATCCTGCGAGATAGATTGAACTGAGAGACACCATCTAACCTAAGGTCATCCAGCAAGTGTCCATGGCAGAAGGTGGAGTAGAACTTTAGGAATCCCTATTCCTAAACCGACACCTTAGCCATCATACCAAGCTGGCTGTTAGTGCACAAAATGGCATAAACGGGTATGTCATACAAAAAGCATTTTCCCTATGCTTCTGAGAAATAAAATCTGGAATCTTGTATTACAAAGCCTATGTTCTGTGACTGAACTTTAGCTCTGGCCTGTATGCTGTAGAGGCTGCCTTGCCCAAACTTGTATTCTCCAAATAGGTTTCAATTAATGTATGTAAAACCCACCATCACACATGAAGGCTAGCCATTGGAGGTGCTATAGTCCTATATATTTGGAGGACATTAATGGGGAAGACACTTTTAAGAGAGAGTGAGACTGAGCCATCCATACTAACCATGCAAACTCACCCTTAAGAATTTATGCAGTGATTGTGGGTTTAAGAGATGGTTCAGTCAGTGGGTGCATTATGGTCCATTTAATATCAATTGAATCAAGTAAGCAAGTTTGAGTGTAACTATTATTTATTTATTTCTTTTTGGGACTTATATGCCGCCCTATCTCCCGAAGGACTCAGGGCGGCTAACAACAATAAAACACAATAATACAAATGTTAAAAAAGATTAAACTAACAAGCCCCAATGATAAAATGATAAAATATTAAAAATATTCTATTTGAAAATCCCTATCATCAGTCCAGGTCAGCCTGATGGAAGAGAAATGCTTTAAGGCCGCGACGAAAGGACCGGAGATCCAGGGCCATCCGGAGCTCAAGGGGAAGTTGATTCCACAGGGCTGGTGCTCCCACAGAGAAGGCCCTCCCCTTGGGGGCCGCCAGCTGACATTGTCTAGCCGCCAGCACCCTGAGGAGGCCCTCCCTGTGTGAGCGCACCAGGAGATGGGAGGTCGTTCCTGGCAGCAGACGGTCCTGCAAATATCCCGGGCCTAAGCCATGTAGGGCTTTATAGGTAAGAACCTATGAGACCGACAGCATTCCTGGGTCCTTAAGCTTTGCCATGCTGGCCAGTTCGATTCACATGTGTAAAACAGAATATGAGAAACTGACTTTTTCCCATAGCTCAGAACTATCTTCACCAATCCTATGCTAAACCCTAATCCTGTCTGGAATGGCCAAGAACTGAAATGGGGACTCTTTCTATCATGAAACTGTGGTTTCTCTGTTCAGGTATCATTCCACTTCTCTTCCAAGAGCTACATTAAGAACTCTGACACAGACATCCCCTAAACTCTGCTGAGAATGTTACTTAGCCTGGTAACGAAATATTCGGAAACCAACCCAGAAGCTCAGAGAAAGAACTTGGCCCTCAGTTGTTGCCTAATTTGGGTTATGTTTCTTAAGCCTCACGGGTCAATGAAAATTTGTAAGGATACGATCAGAGATTCGACCAACATAATGGATAAATATGATAATTAACACCAGAAATTATGTTGAATCCTCCCTCGCTAAGTGACACTTCCTGACAGCTGGGGTAAGTGAACAAATGTCCAAATACTGCCAATCTCCAGTGCTCAAAAAGCCATGAATCATCTTCACTGTCTAAAAATAAAAAAAAATGTTTTTGAATTTATGAGATTTTTAAAAGCATCAATTTTGCATGACGTCCAAATGTCAATAGATTGTCTTTTGCTGTTCTATATAGCTGCAAAGGATGGCTGCACTTGAGCTACGTCAGAGGAGCACCAGGAGTCTATCAATCTGTGCAGATCATTCATCATCTCCACATATGTCCACTTCAGAAAGGAGAAACTAAGCCAGGAGGCTCCAAACTTGGCAACTTTAAGACTTGTGGAGTTTAACTGCCTGAATTCCCAGGCCAGCATGGGGAAATGGCTGGCTAGGAAATTCTGGGAATTGAAGTCCACAAGTCTTAAAGTTGCCAAGGTTGGTCACCCCTGGTATAAGTCATCAAGATGATAAAGGTAAAGGTAAAGGTTCCCCCGCACATGCATGCTAGTTGTTTCCAACTCTAGGGGCCGGTGCTCATCTCCGTTTCAAAGCCGAAAAGCCAGTGCTTGTCCGAGGACGTCTCTGTGGTCATGTGGCCGGCATGACTAGACACCAAAGGCGCATGGAATGCTGTTACCTTCCCATGTTAGTGGTCCCTATTTTTCTACTTGCATTTTTACGTGCTTTCAAACTGCTAGGTTGGCAGAAGCTGGGACGAGTAACAGGCGCTCACTCTGCTACGCGGCACTCAGGATTCGACCCGCCAAACTGCCAACCTTCTGATCGACAAGCTCAGCGTCCTAACACACTGAGCCACTGCGTCCCTTTTTATCAAGATGATAGCTTGTGATAAATGTGAATTAAAAACAGGAAGGAAAACAGAAAACAACTTATTGAAAATGTTAATACTCCAAATAAGTCAAAAACATTTGGCCAAATTGCCTAAAAAGACGGATCGTTCCCTGTTTGTAAAAAAACTTGTTTAAATGTACAAAAAAAAGCTACTGTGTAAAGTCAGGTGGAGATTTTTTCCCCAGCATGGTTTAATGGATTTCTTAACTCAGTCCCTATATTTGGATTGTCTAGTACTCTTTGATGGATTGATAAATTTCATATAATAGAGATATAGCACATAGAGGTACCTGTCACAATGCATGATTGTTACAAGACAGATTACTCCAGAGTTGAGCACTATGCAGATGTGCTAACTCAACTTCCAGGTTTCTTAGCATCGATTTTGCTGACTAGGGAATTGTGAAGTGAATACATCTGGAAAGCACCTGGGTTGGAAAAGGTTGGACTGAAGTTGTGTTAACAATCCTATAGATTCCAAGCCACCATGTCATTGTCCCTGAAATAAATGTTGAGGTTATACACAGACTCCGGAGATAAAAAGGAAGGAAGGAAAAGGTTTTGTAGCATGTCATAAAGCCAAGATACGCAGATCTCAACAAACCATTATCAAGAGATTCTGGAATAGGGCCAACCTGCTTAAACTCTGCCCAGAAGGGAAGGGTGAAGGATAATCTGAATTGTTAGAATCTTAGCACTGATGCAATGTTGGGAGTCAGCTGGTTTGCACCATTTCGGCAGAACTAGTAGCTAATTTTTTGTTGCCCAGGCCCAGAATGGGCTTCTGGAAGTGGCATCCACAGTGAGAACCGGTTGTTCACAAATTTGAATCCCACCACTGCCCTCACCCAAAAATCTAACACACGATATAGCCATCAGCCACAGCCCCACCGCTGCATACTGATGGTTTAAGGAACTTGGGGAACCACTTGAATTCAGATTGTCCTCAACTTAAAACCATTAGTTTAATGATCATTCAAAGTTACAACAGCATGAAAAAGGGACTTATGACCATTTCTCATGCTTATGACCATTGCAGCGTCCCTATGGTCATGCCATCAAAATTCAGATGCTTGATAACTGGTTCATATTTATGACTGTTGCAGTGTCCCAAATCCCGTGATCAGCTTCTTTGACTTTCTGACCAGCTAAGTCAGTGGGAAAGCCATATTTACTTAACAACCGGGTTAACTAACTTAACAACTGCAATGATTCACTTAACAACTCTGGTGAGAAAAGCTGTAAAATGGGGCAAAGCCAGTGGTGGGATTTGGCCTGTTCGCACCACTTCAGCAGAATCGGTAGCTAATTTTTTGTTGCCCAGGCATAGAACGGACTTCCGGAAGTGGCATCCACACAGAGAACCAGTTGTTTACATATTTGAATCCCACCACTGGGCAAAGCTCACTGAACAACTGTCTTGCTCAACCACAGAAATATTGGACTCAGTCGCGGCCATAAGCCAAGGAACACCTGTATTAAAATGCAGAATCAAGATAACTTTGTGGGAGATTGAACAAGGCAATCTTTTAGAGCCTCATCCTGCCGTGGTCCTTCTGGCACCATCAAATATCAATATCTGCCTGTCTCAGGTCCTTGGGAAGGATTTCACCACCAGACCAATAAAAATGCCAAAAGCGGTCTAAACACCTGCCTGACTGCAACCAACGATAGGTGACCACTTTCCTCCTTCCAAATGTTATAGATGTTAGCCCTGGTCACTGGACGAAAGAGAAAGGATTGTTAAAAGAAACATTTCTTTTCAGAATGTAGAGGTGAAGTGTCTTCTTCTGAAGTACAGACGTTGCCTTCTTCTCACTCCTGCCTCTTTCTCCTGGGTCTCAAGTTCTTCCCAACCCAGCGACTGGCACTTTGGGTCTACGTCTAATTGACCCGGTCAAGGTTGCTGCCTACCACAAAGAAAGCATTCCGCAGGGGGAACCTGTGTGATATTTAACGAGTCCTTGTATCTTGTGATAAATTTCGTAATTATTCAGCTCCTACCACTAATGCCAAAATTCATCAGTCAAAGCAAATTAGCCGAGATTCATTAGAATAAGACATCTAGTAGGCACATGTACTTTATTAGCCTCTTACACCAATAGTTTTAATTGGGTACATATTTCACTGCTTTGGAGCTACTCAAGTGAAGGGCTCCTTTTATCTCTTTTATTTACAGTAACAAGCCAGGAGACAAACACCCCCATAATTAAGGTTGCAGACAATTTTAAAAAAAGAAAGAAAGGGAGAAAAAAAAGTTCCTCTTCTCCATTAGCATTGGCCTGCTGCAATATTGAGATTTTGAAAATTGCCATTTATTGTGTTAATTTAAAATATGTGGTTGGAATAGAAAGGGAGAGTTACTCACATGCACCTTTCACAAGTTACACTTCCCATTTCTCCCCCCGCATTTTTTTTTTGTAATTTCCTTCTATTTCACCTTCCCAGGAGTCGGGAGGGAGATGGCTCGGTTAGATATTGTACTGATGAGAAAAGTAATTAAAATCCTGAAGATTTTTAATTATTAATATAGAATGTAAATGATGTTATAAAATGGGAAATGTGGGAGAAATTTTACACATTTGTGTTCTTTTTTTTTAAACTCATGCATAATAATAAGTTGAAAACACTTTGGTTAGAATACTTTTCTAAATTAAAGGGAGAAAAAAGAACTCTTCTGAGGCCCGAGTCAAGAAATGATAAATAGCGCCACCTGCTGACCATCGTGTGCAATAGGTTGTCTTGTCAAATCGGCGCTTAAACCTCTTGGTCGCTGCTTATGCAAAGTTTAAACCAGGCCTGAATTCATATTGCAAGTAGGTCCCTTACAATGGAATTGCAAGTTATCTGAGCTCATTATTGCACCCACAGTACAAAAGAGTAACACAAGTGCATGGAAAAAACATATTTCATAGCACGCCACCTGCTTTCAAAGGCAGAATAAATCACATCTTTCACAAATGTTTTTCCTGCTTTTCTAAAGTTTAAATTGTCTGATGTTAACTGGTAAATAACACATCCATACCTCAGGGAGAAATCATTCGTGTCTTATGTTTATAAATGTGACGTTCAGAGGTCTTCTGCGTGCTTTGCCAATATCTATTAAGGAAGTGTGATTCTAAGAACCCCAAAAGAAAGTGACAAAGCTGTCAGAAATTTATGTGCCCATAAATTTACAGTTTTATGCTAAAAATATCCAGTTGTGTTGCTGTGGAAAACTGGGGTAGTAATGGCTAAAGTCTTGCAACTTTTATGACAGGACGAACTGGTGAAAGGCCCCCATAAGTTTCTTTTTTTACCTGACACTGGAAGATATGCATCAATGGGATGGGGGAGGGGGGGAAATGGAGTTCCTTCATGCAAAGTGCACCCATGGAGGCAGGTCCCATCCGTAGGTCTTCCTGTCCTCTGTGGAAAATGAGAGGAAACTTCCTGTCACCTTCTGCCCAGAGAAAGATGGGAATGCTTTTATTTACTATCGTTTAGAGATTGTTTGAAGTTACAACAGGACCGGAAAAAAGTCACTTAAAAATGGCTTAGGACCTTCACAGCATCCCCCACCATCACGTGAACAAAATTTGGGCGCTTGGCAACAGGCGTGTGTTCACGACGGTAGCAGCATCCCAGGGTCATGTGATCGCCATTAGCCACCTTCCCAGCCAGCCTCCAACAAGCCCAGTCAGTGGAGAAAGCCAGTTTCACTCAACGACCACAGCGATCCGTTTAACAAAAATGGTCATAAAATGGGGCGCAAATCATTCAACCAGCAGCCTTGCTTAGCAACGGAGGTTCCGGTCCCAACTGTGGCCGTAAGTCAAGGAGTACCTAAAGGTGCTTCTTCAAGAGGCAACTGGACTTCCTTGTTTTTCTTGGAAGACGTTTCGCTTCTCGTCCAAGAAGCTTCTTCAGCTCTGAGGACTACCTGAATGCAGAAGAGGAGAAGAGAGTGGGACTTCTGACTTCTGACCCAGATGGCCTCATAGAACCTTTTCTTGTTAATTGGAGGAGAGGAACAATCACTCTCAGTTCCCCCTGGACTCACCAAAAGGGTGTTTATCCATGCAGAACAACCAGAAGCACTCTGGTCTTTATTCCTTCCTGGAGAAAGTCAGAGAGAAGGAGAGTTTTGGAGGGAGGAACTTTCATTTGGCCACCATAGGCTGATGGCAGATTGAATGCCCACAGGTGGCCCATGGATGAGAAGTTTGTCTTTCCTGTTTTATGGAACTGCCTTCCCCGAATCCAGTTCCGCTCTGATATACAAGTGAAAAAGGAATGCCATCCTGTTTGGACTTGAGTTGGAGCTATTCCTTTTCTCAACATTTTTGAGGTTCAGTCTCTCTCATGGGAAGCAGCAGGAAGGCTTGTCCTAATTGGCCGATGACTTGTATTCCAAACTTTTAGCAAACATCACTGCATCGAACATCAAAAAGACAAAAGGAAAGTTGCCTCTCTTTTCCTGCCTGTGTTTTTTTTGCCAAAAAAGAAAAAGGAATACTGCCTCTTTTTCAACTCATCTTCTATTTCAGCTGCTAATTGATTTTATGTGTGTGTGTGTGTGTGTGTGTGTGTGTGTGTGTGTCAGAAATTATGCAGTGGTAGCACTTTCCTCTTTAATATGTGTTCTAGCACTGGCCTATTAATTTTTCTTCCTGAAAAAGTATTTCTTTCTAGATTCACAAATATAAAAATACAAAGGACACTGAGGAATGTTTCTCAGCTTCTGACTAAATTTGACAAAACTTTCACTCACTTTTGGTCAAAACAGGATAAAAGGAATGGTAACACAAAAACAAAAGGCACAAGGCTGCATCCTGGCTGCTACAGTACACTGCACTATTTCTAAAACTTCACCAATGGAATGGGCTTTGCTAGAAGAACTAATTATCTATCTATCATCTATCTATCTATCTATCATCTATCTATCTATCTATCATCTATCTATCTATCTATCTATCTATCTATCTATCTATCTATCTATCTATCTATCTATCTATCTATCTATCATCTATCATCTATCTATCTATATTATCTATCCAGGGCTTTTTTTCTAAAAAAAAAGGTGCTGGAACTCTCATCTTGTTAATCTTTTATTTATATAATTTTATTTATATATTTATTTATATAATTAAACAATTATATATTCAATTCTTAACATAGATTTAATTTATTGTATTTAAGGCAAATGTTCATAGAAAATTCCAAACTTTTATCCAATTCTCATCTGGCAAATCTTCTTGACTCCTTTCCTTGCTCTTAGTATCTATAGCCAACTATCGTCCTCTGAGTAACCACAGATCAACGTACTTTGGAGGATCGAAAAGTCTCAGAGGTGGTCCAACAAGTTTAATGAACAAAAGTGCTGAAATTGTCTTAGTCTTTAACGAAGCTCTTGTTGGTGTGGCAATTAGATTCATCTGTGAAAACCCATGTTCACATTCACTTGAAGAAATAGGAATGGTATTCAGAGTCCGTATCAAATGCAACAGTTTTTCTGGATATGTCTTTTCGAGAATGTATTCACGGAATCCATGAATCATTTCTCTTTCATTTAGTTGCAGTCTGATTGATAAGTTTCTAATTTCCACTTCTCCAAATGTCAGTTGAGTATTAACATCTTCAGGGCAATGTTTTTGATCAAGTACGTGAGACCATCGTCTTTGCTATCAAGTAATCTTTTTTCAATTGACTCTTTCAATTTTGTATAAAATACTGTATACTTGGGTCAATGGGAGGATCCTTTTTTGAATCTCTTTTGTGAAGTAAAACTCCACGAAAGCGAAGATCACTTACAGCAGCAACAGCACATTTATAATAAGGCCCAAAGTTCTGTCTTCTTTCTTCAAAAACTTGTACCAGTATTTTTATTTTCTTATTTGCCTTATACAAGTCGATGTTGCGGTCCTGTAGATCCAAACTTAAATCTGACAATTCTTGGAGAGCGTCACACATCAATCCTAGGTCCAATAAAAATTCTGTAGATCTTATTTTTCTTTTCAAGCCATCATGAGTGCATTTATCATTTTTATCTCTTGTAGGATCATGCATTGCTTATTCAAAATGATACACAAGGGATTCAAAATTATTCCATACAGCCAAAACTGTACACAAAGTAGATGACACCCATCACGTACTTAAAATTCTTCCAATTTTCAGCAGCTCAGTCCCCAGTAATTCTGCACATGAATGCAACTCTCTGCTATTCTTTGGTGAAGCATGGTATATAACATACAGTTTATCAATAAATGATTGGAATCTATTTATTCCTGAAGTTTCCTTGGTAGCATCACCTACTGATAATTCTAGTCTGTGATTAGCACAATGCCAAACTATAATAGAAGGAAAACGTTCTGACAGCATTTTTTTACTCCACTTTTATATCCCATCATCACAGCGGCGTCATCGCATGCCAGAGAAATCAAATATTTTTTCAAATAATCTTCTGTCATCCTATAAGAGTAAAGACATTGGAGTAAGGAATCAAATATTCCTTCTGCTGTTACTTTTTCAAGTTCTACCAAGTCCAAAAACAAATTTACTGGTGAATTCATTCCCATACCTTCGATACAGCATCGAACAAATGCTATGAGGGTAGGTTTTTTTGCTTATTGTGGTTGATTCATCAATTTCTTTAACCACAGTTTTCCTCATTTCTTCACTTATATGATTAACAATATATAATTTTAAAGGGCTTGCCATTGTGATAGAAGATGGCTACCACTGCTCCAGGGTTTGGCTAACTTAAATATGCATAGCATAATTAGATTTATTATTGCTGCTAAAGCTATGGATTACAGATTCACATTTCCCATGGATTGTCTTCTGTCCATGGGAGGGAAGCTTGGTAGATTCTAAATTTCATAATTTTAGTTATTCCTTTGTGGCAGGGTATATATGAGAACAAGCTGCAAAGGTCTTTAAAAACATGTTTCTCACATATTTATATTTTTGAATCATAAATATTAAATCTTTTTTCTTTCCAATGATCCAAACTAATGCTTTAGAAATATAATTTCCAGTTTTAGCTACAGTAAACAAGCAAATTACACTAAAGCTAAATTTAATGTTACTTGTTAAAGATATTTACTATATTTCAGAATTAGTATTCTTTCAGTCACAATCTTATTCCTATTCAATTTGGCTGATTTTAAAATGTGATGTAAAATCATAAGCACATAAAAAGAAAACAGCAGAAACAGCTGCAAATTAACTCAATAGTTCTATGCTTAGCAACATTTCCATTTAATCAAAATCCTTGCTCTTTCCAAATCTATTTCAGGGTTTACTTTCTATATACACAAACAATGAGTTTCTGGGCTGGTTCAAATTTTTTACACATTCCAAAAATTTCAGTTAATGTATCTGTTCCATATAAATATAAAAGCATGATATGCTCTGTATTTGTACAATGGCCGATTATCTCAGTGTGCAGAAACGTGGATAACTACAAACAGAAGTTGCAAGCCCTCTCCTTGACTTCAGAGTCATCCTGGTGAGATAGTCAGCATATAAATTTAATAAATAACATATTTTTTTTCAAATGCCCCTATCAGGAATTGAATTTGAATGAAGTTTCTGAAAAGCAAATGTTCTGGGCTGGTGGTACTAAGCTCCCAAAGATCTAGCATGGGTAAATGAATTCTTCCTAATAAAAATAACTTCCTGCCTTTTTCTAATCATCATTTCTTCCCTACATCAATTTGAAAAGTAAAACAAAGTGAAACAAACCACTACTCCCTCCATGCAGGGAAAATTTCCTTGAGTGATACTTGGATATCCTATTTGCAAAAGCTTTTTTTTTTTGCAAAAAAAGGTGCTGGAATGCCGTTCTGAGCGTTCTATGAGAAAAAAAGCCCTGTATCTATCTATCATTTATCCATCTATATATCATCTATCTCTATTTATCCATCCATCCATCTATCATCTATCTATCTATTGTTCTATCATCACTCTCTATCCATCTATCATGTATTATCTATCTATCCATCGATCCATCTATATCTATCTATCTATCTATCTATCTATCTATCTATCTATCTATCTATCTATCTATCTATCTATCTATCTATCATCTATCTATCTATCCATCTATCCTTCTATATCTATCTATTCATCCATCCATCCATCCTATATCTATCTATCTATCTATCATCTATCTACAGTGGCGTAGCGTGGGGGGTGCAGGGGGGGCCGGCCGCACCGGGCGCCCATTAAGCTCACCGGAGGGGGACGATTCTGCTTCACCGAGGGTCGGAGGAGCGAGTGAGTGGGCGGAGCATAGAAAGCAACCACATTCGCTGCGCCCAGCTAGAGCGGGATCCCGTCCTCTCGCGGCTGCGGATCGCCTCCTTTCTCGGGTGGGGGTGGGGAGGCTTGGCGGCGTCTCGCCTCCCTCTCTTTCTCCCGCCGCGGCTCTCCTCCGCTTGGCTCTCAACCTGCAAGCCCGCCCCCCCCCGACCCAGCTCCCGCCCCCGTCTCCTCCTTTCCCGGAGGTAAAGGTAACAACTGCAGCCGCCACACCTGCGGCTGCTTGCTGCTCCTCCTCCTCCTCCTTCTCCTCCTCCTCCTGCCGTATTGACTCTCTGTGGCCACTCGGTTCCCCCTGCAGGAGGCGATCAGGACGCCCCCCCGACACACGTCGCCAGCAGCGAGAGTTTCCAGCCAGTCCGGCGAATCTTTGGGGCGAGGTGCCAAAGAGAAGGAGGCGGCTTGGCTTGGATAAGCAGCGTCTGGGCAGAAAATAGGTCAGGCGCCACAGCAAGTATGAACTCCTGGGGTTCAGCCTAAGCAGGCAAAGCTGCAGGGTGGGTTGGTTGGCTTTTGCGGCTTTGGAATAACCTTGGGAAGCTGAGGCATTGTAAGTTGGAAGTCATTGTTTGTTGCCTAACATGTTGGGTCACCCCACACTACATACTAAGCCATAAACCGTGGTTGGTATCCAGGGTTTAGGACAAGATGGAGAAAACTAGCCAATTGTGGGATCATAAATCTTGATGAAGCCCATCATCGCTCCATGTGATGTATGCACTCAATCTACAAACGTAGTCCAAGCCTATTCACATCTGTTGTAAGGTCATTCTCTCGTGGGGTTTATCTTGACATCCACTAAGAGTGGAACAAACATGCCCCATTAACCATTTTCAACGCCATGTCCTCTCTTTGTCTCATCCTAAATCACAGCTGAGGCACCTTAAAGTTGCCTTGTTTCAGTTTTAAACTAGCATTTTCCCTCTTCTCCAGAGACCCTTTTTTGCCTTGAACCTAACTCAAGGGTAGGCAACCTTGGCTCTTTTATGACTCATGGACTTCAACTCCCAGAATTCCTGAGCTAGTGGAAGAGACTCGAGTGCTAAAATCCACGGGTTAGGGGGCGCAAATTACTTGCCTTGCCCCGGGTGCTGACAACCCACGCTACGCCACTGTCTGTCTATCTATCTATCTATCTATCTATCTATCTATCTCTATTCAAGATGGACAGTGATTAATATTTATTTGTTACTTATATGTAAGGGTGTAGGTCTATACATATGTTGTATATAGTATGTTTAAATGTGTTATGTGTACACTTTGAAAGCAAGCAACTAAATTTCATTTTGAATGTGTGACATTGTGCCCACAGTAAAAAATGACAGTAAAGGTTATCTGTCGGTCTGTCTGTCTGTCTGTCTGTCTGTCTATCTATCTATCTACTGTATCTATCTATCTATCTATCTATCTATCTATCTATCTATCTATCTATCTATCTATCTCTACCCATCAGTCTTTCAATTTTATACGGCTGCCTGTCTCACAGAAAGAAGTTATTCTTCTTCCTTTTGCATGCACACAAGTTCCTATGCCCTAAAGCTGTGTTCCATGCATTGAAATGATGCAGTAAGAACTGTAAGCTCTTAATTATAATTCCCAGGGGCAATCATAGAGAGTAATGAATCTATGTTAGGCAGCTGCTACCCCAAAACCTCAAGCCAAAAGCTGGTGTGTAATCAATTTTTAAATTCTACTTTTGTAAGGAATGGCTTTGGCCCCCAGGCTGCTGTGAATGACCAGGTCTCCTTTGAGGGATCCATATGATGTCCACAAATGTTAAATAATCTTTGGCTCATGGGACATTTCTGGATTACAAAGTTTTCAATCAGCTTGAAATGCCCTTCCCCATAATCAGTGCTTTTTTTGTAAAAGAAAAAGGTGCCAGAACTCACACATGTCATACAGCCCACCTTGCCTATCCTACAAGGTTCCATCCAAAAAAGGTGCCGGAACTCCGTTCTGAGCATTCTATGAGAAAAAAAGCCCTGCCCATAATCCTTTCAAGTTCTTTGTAGCCTTATTAGTTGGGCACAGAGTTTGCCTGCAATACTGCATTCTAATTACTGCACCACCACGGCTCTTTATTAAATTACCATTAAATTAGTTAAATAATATTTATTAAATTATTTTCATATAATAAATATTTGGGAACCAATGAACAATCTGAAGCCTCATGGAGGGTCAATAAGCTGAAGAGTTGGGGACTGCTGGCTTCAAGAGAAAAGTATCCTTCCATTTGTAAAGATACATGAATTTGAAGAGCCGTGGTGGCGCAGTGGTTAGAATGCAGTATTGCAGGCTAATTCTGCCAACTGTTAGCAGTTCGATCCTTACCGGCTCAAGGTTGACTCAGCCTTCCATCCTTGCAAGGTCAGTAAAATGAGGATCCAGATTGTGGGGGGCAATATGCTGTCTCTGTAAATCACTTAGAGAGGGCTGTAAAGCACTATGAAGCTGTATATAAATTTAAGTGCTATTGCTATTGTTATTGCTACATATTGATAACTTTGGCTCAGACAGCCCTGTCAGGTCTTCCCCTTTAATCATTTGCAAGTGCTTCCCTCTGCCCAGAAAATAGACTCCTAGGCTGGAAAAAAGATGCATGGATTTGAAAGTTGGGAGAGGGAGAAGGTCTTTTAGACATATTCTTCCTAAACAGATAGTGATTTCTGTCTACAATGGCCCATCATTTCCCGGGTGGTTAACCTTCTCTGTTATCCTCTGTCCTGCCTTCCTTTACTTTTTTTTTTTTTTGGACAAATACTATCTTTCTACTCCTGAAAGCCCAGGTGAAGTACCATATGTTAGACAAAAGTAGCTCTTCAAGCACTTGAGGGAAAGTTAATAATCTAAGTGTGTATGTTGTAAATAAATGGAGATAGTGTGTTCCCTGGGATACACACATTTCTCCCTCATTGTGTTTCCTTGCTCTTTCTTCTTTCCTCCCAGGCGTTTCTGGTGCAAGCTTTCCCATGTCTTAATTTGAATGGAGGAGTGCATCTTTTCCCCAATCACTGGCATTGTGATTAGTTTACAGAGAATAGCCGTCTGGTGGTCATTTGATTCTGCTATTATCATTTGGCGCTAGCAATTAAGTTTGCCAAATCAGAACCAGGTTTAATAATTAGGGAGTCATAGATTTCAGGCCTGAAACAACGAATGAAGAATGTGGTACAAAAGAAAACCAGATGATATCTTTTTTCTAGAACTCTGGGCAAAACATTTTTCAGGTGTCAGGTCTAACAGACTTTTATAAAAAAAAATATCACGATTTCAAGAGATAGGGAACCATAACCAAAATTCAAAGCAAAAGAAGATAAAGAATGTTTTTATGTAAAGGTACTTGTGCTGGTTTTTAATCCCACATGGTATTTAGGGACATGAATCAGGGGAAATCCAAATCTCCACATGGCAATAAACCCATTAGATCAGGGGATCTCCAAACTTGGCAACTTTTAAGACTTGGGGACTTCAACTCCAGAATTCCTCAGCCAAGCTGAAGTCCACAAGTCCTAAAGTTGCCAAGTTTGGAGACCCCTACATTAGATAATCTCGGACTAATCCAAATAATCTTGAACCCACAACAACAACCTCCACAAAGCCTGACTTCACTGGGTTTTATTCCAGCACATGGGTGCTCCATGTTGTCAGGAACAACCCTCTTCTACACTAGATGAAATACTTTATCTAAAGCAACTGCTGGGTTGTTGATTACTTTTAAAATTTTGGACATCTGCACATATTTAGCATTTCAGATTCATATTTTGCCTTTCTTGTAAGGATAACTGATTTTTGCCTGCCACGGTCCACATTTCTCTATTTTGTTTTACAATAATCTTATAAAATAACTTACTTCTGGCTAGTGCATTATTGAAGGCTACTTAAAGTTTGCATTTCTGGTCTAGCCTTTTATCCATAGCCCTGCACTGTCAATCACTCTGCTAGTTCAATATATTCATGAATTAAAACTCAGATGATTAATAGTTTGTAACTAACACCTCAAATCCTCTCTTTTACAATTGGTTACCATTCATTTTAAAGGACTTTTCATTTCAAGACCTTCAAGAAAAGCAAGGTGGGGTTTTTTTTTTCATGAAGCGGGAAGAAAACTTGATGCTTGCAAATATATTTTGTTCACCTTTTTCCTTCTGCTGCCTGATCTGGCAAAATAAACAGTTTGCTCAAGAGATTTTCCTGTTTTATTGTGTAGTCTTTGTAAAGTCACCAAGAACAAGGACTTATATTTCTATTGTGAATTTCACTGAACTGAACAAGGTGTTCGACAGAACATTTTAATTATAATCCCACTTCTAACAGTGCGCGCAAAGGTGTTGAAAAAGCACAATCAAGCATGAAACAGAATGGTAAACATGCCATTTCAATTACACAATTATGTGTACGTACATTGGCCCCAAACACAATATTCATATCTTCTGTGAACTGACAGAGGATGCAGAAAAACACGAAGTTCCAGTACCAATAGAAATACCTTTCACCTGACATGATCTGTCATTTTCCCAAAAGCTTGTCTTGAAATCCGGACACTATCCTGCTGGCTATTTTTGTGGCTGTCATGTTTAGAAATATTTGAGTAAAAAACTGGCAGGCATGTAGAAAGTTTTGCGGAAGGCAAAGAAACGTTTGCCCTAGATAAATGGTCAGCAACTAGCAGCCTCCCAGGCACAATCCGTCTTGTTAATAGGTGCTGTCTGCCCTGCCAACCCAAAGAAGCATTTCTTGGCCATCTGCTGCCTGGCAGCCATATTGAAATTATCCTGGCATGAGACTCCCGCCAATTCTAAGTATACAAACCAGGGGCCAGGTTTGAGTTTGCAAGGCCTCTGCTTAAGCAGGGCAACTTCTGACTTGTTTTATTTGCCATAAATCCAGGATAAACAATAGGATGAAGAGAAATCGAAACCCACGTCACGCTTATAGTTCTTATATTTAATCTCTGGCATTTTCCAGTTAAAACAGGCAGGAAGAGGTTGGGGGGGAAATCTCTCTGAGGCTCTATAGATTCAGTCAAAGGATTCGTTGCTCAAATGGGCAAAAGGTATAAAGCAGATAACCATATTCTACAATGTGAATAAGAAAATGCTTCTTTTTGTGTGTGTGCAAATGATATCTGTTTTCTGCCAAAGGGTTTGCCAGTCTGCAAACTGGCAGCTCTTCCACATCCTCATTTCAAATAATGGATACATCCATAAGCCGAAATGCAAAAAGTTATTTTACATAAAATAGTTAAATCCTGCCCTTTGTAACTCATTTGTCTAAAGTTAAACAATGTGATAGACTTGCGATTCCCCAAAGCTGTGTTCTTCCGTGTTTCTCTTTAATTATCCCACTGATCAACTGTGGAACATGACACTCCTTTGCTGAACAAGGTTTACACAAGCCAGAACTTAACAACATTCTCAATCATTTATTTATGTCAGGAATCAGGCTTTTAAATGGTGTAGCAAACAGAACAAAGTAACCACTCTGAGCAGCTTTTACCTAACCCTCAGAGATACTGCAAAACTTGTCTTAGAGAACTGAGTTGTGTATACAACACCAAACAGCCTTTAGTCTTAGCTTGTCAATTTTCAGCTATTTTCTCTGTAAATTAAAGTTATGCTGACTAATTTTATTTTAAGTGCACTGGAAAAATATAGATAAGCTCCTGCAAATACCTGAGACTTGTAAATATGATTTCTTCCTATATAGAAATATCTAATGGGTGTGGGTACATATATAAATACACATATATCTGCTTTCTAATTTTGCCATTATTTCAATAGCCAGCATATTTCTTTTCTTCTACTGTTTTGCAGATAAAGATATAGGAGGCTGAACCAAGACATTTTGCTGACAAAGGCTAGCCTTTGAAGCCCTACATGGACAAAGCAAATCAGATAGGGTGGACACGTTCCAGGTTCCTTCCCAGAATTTATGTCATATAGCGGGATCTTGCAAGCGTTTTACAGAAAACGCTCCCCAGATGATCTAACAGGACCCACCATTTAGTCTTCCAGAAAGCCCTCAAGGCCTGGCTTTTTACCTAGAGTGGGTTGGGGAAGGGTGCTTGGGTTGGTTTTGGGGGGCATCACAAGGAGATAACTGAAGCACCAGATTTTGTTTTGGTTTGACGGTTTGTGTAGATGATGATGACGATATAAAAAAAGGTAAAGGTAGACGAGTCTCTGTGGATTTTACTCCACTAATCGTTGCCGAATATAGGGGGAGATGCTCATCTCCATTTCAAGTCCATTGAGCCAGAACTGTCTGAATACATTTCCGCAGTCATGTGGCCAGCATGACATCACACAGTGCTGCTACCTCCCACTGAAGTGGTGCCTATTTATCTACTTGCATTTGCATGCTTTCTAACTGCTAGGTTGGCAGGAGCATGTTCAGAAGCCACCTGGATTGGCAACTTTAACCCCTGGACTCCGACACAGCAGTTGAGAGCAGATTACTAGTTTGGGAGGTGCAGAATAGGCTGCGTGGGACCTATAGCTCTGTTCTCCAAGACAGGAAAGGCCCCAAGGACTCAGAAGGATCTCTCCCACCAATCCATCTCCAGTCTGAGGTAGCTGCATCAATTGACTGAACAGGATCTGTTGATTCAAACTTAAAGACTAAGCTAAATTAGTCATCAGGCCTTCAGCCATGTCATGGGATCACCAAGCTGACCCTTTTTTCCAGTGATTTGGCTACAACTGAAAACACCCATGTCCTCAATGAGGTCCTATGGACCTTAAAATAATGGATCAGGTGCTGTTATTTTCCTTTAGGAGACACCTTCGTATCATGAAAGATTCCAGTACACTGATCATTATATATCTTACAGATTCTTCATCACTGTCAAGGGTCTTTTGTAGTTAATCCCAGTAAAGCTAAAACACAAAGCCCCATAGATATTAGATCTCTGGTGGCTTTATGGAATTTACTTGAAGGCAGTAATTTTTCATCAGTGTACGATAAGAAAAATAGAGCTAGGGCCAAAGCAAAATGATGATGCAAGGTTGTCTTCTTAGCTTTTTTTTTAATGTCAACTGTTATGATTGACATGGGGCCAAATATACTCCTGCCTTTGAGTTGCTGATGGCATTAAACTGCTCAAAGAGAAGATGTGGAGTAGAAAAACAGAGAGTGAAGAGGAGAGAGAGAGAGAGAGAGAGAAGATGTTTATTTATTCTGCCTTTAAAGTCTTGGGTTTCAAACAAATAGCAACAGTGGCGCAAAAGCAACCCCCATCCGCCCATAAATTACTTATGCCACTTGATCTCTTAGGCAATTAATTTCTTTAAGTATTTTTCTTTCTTTCTCCTTCTTTGTGATCTGTTGTCGCTCCAGCTTGGCTGGACAACAATCAGTCATAACAACGGCGTCTGAAGCTAGTGAAAAGCGACAAGAAAAATAAAGTCGCCTGCTTTTCTCTGCCCTCCAAAGGTCCAGGCTTTCTGGAGTTGACATGGCTGCATTTGGGAGGTCTTTCCACCAGTGAGACCTTTGTGAGATAGCCACACCAACACATCGCCTTTGTTCTTTCCTTTGTCGTACACAGGCCTAACCCAGCTTGGTGTTCTCCAGATGATTTGAAATTATTATTTCCAGAATCCCAGGACACTGACCTGGGAATCTGATTGGGTGTCTACAATTCAGTTCCAGGTTATCGGGAAAGCACCACTAAAGGAAAGGTAGCAATTAGTTATATTTTAATTAAAGACTGCAGCACTATAGAAAAAGTGAACTGACAAAGATTCCCTTCTGTTTCCATATCTATTCTTAAGCGCAGCAAAACTCTAGAAATTAAGAAAGAAGTCATTATTCTGGTTGAATTCTGACATACACTATGCAAAGACAGCAGATTAATTTTGGAGGATGTCATAAGTTTGAATTAGCCTGCCTGCCTTCCTTCCTTCCTTCCTTCCTTCCTTCCTTCCTTCCTTCCTTCCTTCCTTCCTTCCTTCCTTCCTTCCTTCCTTCCTTCCTCTCTCCCTCTCTCCCTACCTCCCTCTTTCTTTCTTTTCTTTTTCCTTTCTTTCATTCTTCCCTCCCCCTATCTCTTTTCTTCTTTCTTTCTTTCTTTCTTTCTTTCTTTCTTTCTTTCTTCTTTCTTTCTTTCTTTCTTTCTTTCTTTCTTTCTTTCTTTCTTTCTTCTTTCTTTCTTTCTTTCTTTCTTTCTTTCTTTCTTTCTTTCTTTCTTTCTTTCTTTCTTTCTCTTTCTTTCTTTTTCCACCAAAGAAAAGTTCTGTTGGTAATCTAATTTAACTTTCAACAGTGATTTTGTCAAGTATTTCTAAGCATTTTTTCCTTGAATGTTTTCTCCTTTTTACATTTAGTTTTTACATTACATTATCACTGATATATTTTGTTCTTGAATTATTCAAGACAAACTTTTTTTTTAAAAAAAGGTGTGTTGCAAACCACTTGGGACAGACAGTAGAATATGCCAACATGTTCCCTGCATGAAATGCGTCTAGCTTTCACCATCTGAGGCTTCTTCATTATGGTATTTTATGTAATTGGTTTATATTCAGTGGTGAAGAATTTCATTTTAGTAAGGTTGTTTTTTTATTCCTAAATTAAACCATATTAGTAGTTCTGATAAAGTTCTTAATCCCTAACTGACTGAAGTGACAAAGAAGGAAAGCCAATTTTATAGCTTGTGTCTGAGCCTTTGGATATGTCTAAAGTAATTATTTTATTTGAGATTCAAACTAGTGTATATAAATTACCACAGTTAGTGCTTCTACTGTTAAGTATTATTGTTAGGAGTAACAGTAGTAGGACAGCCAATTTAGTGTAATGTTAAGGTGTCAAGCTAGAAACTGGGAGGCTGTGAGTTCTAGTTCTGTCTTAAGCATGAAGCCAGCTAGGTGACTTTGGGCCAGTCATTTTCTCTCAGCCCCAGGAAGGAGGCAATAACAAACCACTTCCAAAAACCATTGCCAAGCATATTGCAGGGACTTGCCCAAGCAGTTGCCAAGAATTAACAATGACTTAAAGGCACACACAATACACAGTATGGTAGTAGTTTTGTTATAATCATCAAATGTATTGATTTCATATTTTCTGGGCCACAATGCCACAGAGTGTAGAACTTGTGCCTGTTTACAACTTTTCTTCAATAATTTGTGTAGTACCTATAGAACCATAACATCAAAGAAATTTGCTCTTTGCGAGTTGTATCTGATGATTCACATTATTACAGCAGCAAGAATGTCATTTGCCCAGAATTGGAAAAGGCGTGAAATTCCAGTAGAAAACGAGGTAATAAGGAAAATTTGGGAATGCGCAGAAATGGATAAATTAACTTTGGAAATTAAAAATAAAGACCAATCAGGTTACTACAAAATTTGGAATAAATTTTATCTTTGGCGGGAACAAAAGGAAGGTCTCTATTAGAACTTATAGATTGGTTGATTATTCTAAGTATTGTATTATATTTAATTGATTTGTATCTTAAGTGTATTTTATGTGTACATATATATAAGGTATATATGAATATTGTAGACAAGAAGGTATGTCAGTCCGTTTGTACCGTGTCCAATGTTTTAAATAATAAATTTAATACAGAATAAAAAAAAGAAATTTGCTCTTTGATTCACTGAGCTCACTGTAGCTAAAAAGCTTCCATTTTTAGTCTTCCCTTTTAATATGAAAGTGGAAAGTATAAATTGTTTCCTACAGTTTATTCTTAAGCCCCATTAATATGTTGTGCTCACCTGGTGAATACAGAAGCTATCTTTCCTTGTCTTGCTGTACTTTATTGACATGAGAACTCAGAAGAAATTGAGAAAGACAAAAAAAATAGCATATTATTTGCAGCAAAGAAAGTAGCATGTGACATTCCTAAATTTCATTGAAAATGCACTGCGATAACAAAGATGTGCTGTGTTTTTTAAGCAATTTTGAGCAACATTAAAATCACTCCTGTTTTCCCTTCTACTGCAAAGTACAAATAAACTCATTTTAAGTTTACAATGTATATAATGATCCTAGACAACATGAGAACAATGCTATAATTCCTCTGTCCTCCTCTGTCTCTCTTTCTCTCTATTCCATATAAAAATTAGCGAGCCAATTTATGCAGCGTAATGCATGGCAAAGAAGAAGCATCAAAAATTATCTGGGGTCATTCCAAAGAATAGCATACAATGCTCAAGAAGAAGGAGTCTCCTTATCATATTTTCACGAAACTATTTTTTTTCTTCTTCTCCTGCTTTGCTTTTTTTTTTATCTCCTCATGGCTGTTCGGTAACCTGCATTGTAATTGTTCTTATTATCTAAGAACATAAATATGATTTATTATGGCCGGATAATGAAAGCTGCGTGGTCTGAGAAAAGGGCTATATTGTCCTTTGATAAAATGGCTCTTTTCTCTCCAATGGAGCTCTATCAAGAAGCCATACAGAATGTAGTGAGTGATTATTTCCTAAGGGTGAGTGATGGCCGAGCTCTGCAAAAAATCCTTCTTGTTGGCCATGACAGTGTCCCCAAATCTCACTGAGTTTGACAACCTGCAGACACTTTTGATGAACTGTATTCTTCAGTCAGAGACAGCCTGTCTGGGAGGAGAAAAGGGAACCTTTATCGTCTGATCGGCTGTTATTGTCTTGATCTTTTTATAAGCAATCTCTAATGCACACGAATATAATATCCTTTCACACAAGTGCCAAGCATAATAGAAACATAGTTGAAGGACCCCTTTCCCCTCGTTATGTAAATGTCCTAATGCAGTAATTAGAAAAGATGGTTGGGGAATGATAGAAGCAGAAAGGGTAATCAAAATGTTACAGCATTATCTTTCTTTCAAAAGACCAAACTCATGCAGTTACGGCAGATACTGCAACCCAGCTAAAAGAAAACAGCCTTCAGGAGGATATTGGTGTTATATTTTCATAAAGCAAGGAAATGGCAGCTGATCTGAAGCCAAAAGTGATTACTTCACCGATAGAACTTGGAAGAAAAAGACCATCCCACTCAAAAATCCCCATTTGACTGTTAATAACAAGAACAAAGAGCTATTAATAAAGTGCACCACTTGGACAACTGGCTCCCTGAAACCCAAATAAAGTTCTCCAATAAATCTTTCTTTTATCTACTCCCCAGAGAGTAAATATAACAAAGGCTTTTTCAATTAAAAGATGCATCCACAAACATAACACCCACATTTCTCAGTTCCCCGATTTGTCAGACAACAATAAAAGATGCAATATAAAGTTGCCAAGAAGTCCACAAATACAAGGTTTCTCATCTTTCATCCTCCCTCTCCTGAACATCTGGAACTAGAATAGCCAGTGAATCACTTCTATATATTCATTCATCTACTTCTATATATTCATTTAACAACCGAGGTGAGAGGAATGGGGTGCACCAATGCCCAACTCACAAGGCAAATCATTCATTTCACATCCTACACCACTTGGCTTCCTGAACCAATTTTTAAGGAGTGGGGAGTGGGGACATCAACTAAATTGCTAGTAGAGCAAAAGTTGGGAAGGAAATAGGCTAATATTCCTCAGAAAACAGAGGGGATGGAGAAGGCTTGCTAAATTTGGATGAGTACAAACCAGGTTCCCTCGCACCGGATAGTTGTCCAAGCCATCTTCGCTGCTGCTACTGTTTGCCTGGCCAATGGGGAAAAGTGATGTTGTGAAGCTTAACTGGTACTTTCTTGCTATTATAAAAACCGAGATATATTGAGACTTTGCACAATTGTCATAACTGATCATCAGAGATTCACTGTGTATCAGAACTGGGACAGCCTTGGGCCACTCCTGAAGACAATAGGTTGCAGTTCTATATTCCCTGAATGGCGATTTCTCAATCCAGTTCATGGGATTGCCAGCTGCCAGCTGGCTGGGATTAGGTAGAAACAGGGCCAAAGTGTAAGTGTAAGTTTGGGAAATATCATAATGCATAATGACAAGTTTTGTTTGTTGACTTTGAGTCAGTGTTGACTCCTGGGGACCACCTGGAAAATTTCCTGTAGTTGTCTCAGCATTGCTTGCTTCCTAGGGTTGAAAAAGAGTGACTGGCCCAAGATTACCCAGCTGGCTTTGTACATGAGGTAGGACTAGAACTCATGCTCTCCTGCTTTCCAGCCCAATGCTTTAACCACACCAGGGATTCTGCTTTCCAGCCCAGTGCTTTAACCACTACACCAGGGGTTCCCAACCGGGGATGCAAGACAATATTCCAGGGGATGCGAAAACTTGGGTTTCCAGTGATAACTATTAGTGTGTGCTTAACCATGCCCACTTTTTAAAAAAGTGAGTCTTATCTTTACTTGCATTTAGAGTTTCATCGAGTGAATAAGGATCAAGAGAAGCAATTTTGTGTAATAGTTAAGGAACCAGGTTAGAGACTGTGAGTTCTAGTCCTGGCTTAGGCATGACACCAGCTAGATGACTTTGGGCCAGTCATTCTTTCTTGGCCCGAGGAAGGAAACAATAGCAAACTATTTCTAAAATCTTGCCAAGAAAAATGGCAGGGACTAGTCCAAAACACAAAAATAAGGTTCCAAGCATCCAGCCTGGTGACTGGTGACTACTAGAAAGCATGCTTATTTTTTATATTTTTTCATATTTGTATTAGACACAGTGATACAATTAATTAATTAATCTAGATATTTCAAGATGGCATGAATTAAATACGATGGAAAGAAGCACATGGTTTTCCTTTTCCTGAAAGACTGAAATGTTGACATTAACACATACTATATTGTTATTTTCAACAGTAACAATAACTTCTTTTTTTAAAAGAAAAGTTTTTACTTTAAAAAAAACTTTTTTCTTTTTCTTTTTTAAATAAAAGTTGCAGAGTACCGCATATCTTCTCTGCCTCTGAGGCATGCCAGTATGGCAGGAAACCTGCAGAATCTTTTTTCTTTCTGCATTCACTTTTGAATAACAAAGTTCATAGCATTTGTGGAGTATCACTTACATGAGGAGCATAGGAAGCAATGTTTGAGTCAGACCCTTGATTCATTTAACCATCCACTGCCCAGACTGGCAGATGTTCTTCAGGAATTAAAAGAGGAACATTTCCCAATCCTACATAAATGGTCCAAGAGTGATATGTGTTCTTCCACCACATAATAGCCATTCTCTTTCTAATACCACATCTCTTCCCATAGCTATGTTTAAGGATTAATAGATGAGTACCTAGAAATTCTATTCTATTCTATTCTATTCTATTCTATTCTATTCTATTCTATTCTATTCTATTCTATTCTATTCTATTCTATTCTATTCTATTCTATTCTATTCTATTCTATTCTATTCTATTCCTTACTCTACTCTACTCTACTCTACTCTACTCTACTCTACTCTACTCTACTCTACTCTACTCTACTCTAGGAAAGCTTCCCCCAATTTTTTGCCACCTCTACCTCTTTGGAGCTTGAGAATAATTACAGGTGGAACAAACACATCTAGGGATACCAGGTTAGGAAAGGCTATACAATAAACTATGGTATTGTAGACAGCAGGAAATTCAGTCAGCATAAAATAGCAACCTGAACTGCCTAAAGCCAAAGCCATTTGTCCATTAATACTGGAATTTCAGTGGGCATTTTTAATTGCCATTTCAAGATTTAATAAGGGTGGGTTAGAGTTTTCTTTACAAAGGAAGGAAGAATAGTACATCAATAATCAGTCTTATATGCCGATATAGACTATCATATACATTACTCAGACACTTTTACATATACATTATTTACTCAATATCACATAATGGGTTCAATGTTCCTTTTACATGCTATTATGGAAGTTCATAATTGCAGACTTTTCAAAAGGGTTATTTCTTTTAGGCAATAGCCTATAATGGCTCTTTCAAAGCTCTTGGGCTTTTATCACATGAAACACTAAGTAGAAAATGTTTAGTTCAGTGTTCTTTGACTAATAGAGGGCAGTAACACTATGGAACAGGTTTTGTCTACATGAGTTCAGAACACGGAGTTTGCAAGATGATTGAATTTTAAAAAATAAAATCTTACATCATATTTTCTGGAGCTATTGCCCTTCTCAGGTCTCAGAGCAGTTCTCAGGATGGAATATCAGCCCAAACAAATAAACACAATATTTCACCAGCAACTTGTCATAATTTGCTCATGAGTGAATATGGAAGTGCTTTCAAGGATCTAAGCAGGAAAAAAAATCATCTCACCCCTATCTGCTCTTTCCCTGTTGAAAGGCAGAAATCTGGTGAAGAAGCCAAGAATGACACATTCACATCTTCATGGGAAGAGACATTTATATAAGCTTTAATGCATCTCAAGAACACTGGCCCAAAAAGACCATCCATGGGCCTAAATCTCTAATAAAAGTGACTAAACAGCATGGAAAGCATATTAAATACCTCAGGACCTCAAGTTATAAAAGGAAAAAATATCCTGTAATAAAACCTACAAAGTCCCACCCCAGCTCTTAACTAGAGTAGATTCCTTCTCTAACAGCCCCCAACCTAAAATATCTGAGGTGGGCCCCCGAATGGGAATGGCCATTTTCTCAAGGAAGTTGGCTCTGAAAAATAGAAGATCCAGGGCTGATTTGGATTGGGGCTGTGATGTGAAAGAGTGACACTTTTTTGAGCCAGATGTTAGTACCCATATCTGATTTGTGTTGTACAGCTGGGGTTACATGCTACCTCTCCTACTTTCTTTCTTTTGCTTTGTTTCTTTTTAAGCCCAGGACAATTTCTCTGTCTCTCTGTCTTTCTATCTCTCTCTGTCTCTCTGTCTCTGTCTCTCTTTCTCTCTCTCTCTCTCTCTCTCTCTCTCTCTCTCTCTCTCTCTCTCTCTCTCTCTCTCTCTCTCTCTCTCTCTCTCTCTCTCTCTCTCACACACACACACACACACACACACACACACACATTGTCTCTATGTTGTTTTGTTGAATGCACAAACGCATTACCCAGTCGCAAGGACAATTAATGACTTTCTGATAAGCAGTTTGGGGTAATGAAGAAAAGGGGTGAAGGCATCAAGCTAGAAACCAGGAGACCGTGAGTTCTAGTCCTTAGGCACAAAGGTGACCTTGGCTAGTGTCACTCTCTCTAT
The DNA here is from genome assembly GCF_964194415.1 of Vipera berus. NCBI lineage: Eukaryota > Metazoa > Chordata > Lepidosauria > Squamata > Viperidae > Vipera > Vipera berus. Next base: position 28,076 of record NW_027673581.1, read on the forward strand.
GCCCATGGAAGGAGACAATGGCAAATCACTTCTGAAAAACTTTGCCAAGAAAACTACAGAGGGCAGTTTCCAGGAGCCAATATATTAAGAGGAAAGCTATCCTGATCTCTGAGGGATAGTTGGGGGGTAACGGTGGCAAACTATTCCAAAGCAAGGAAATATGCTTCTGGAATGCAAATATTTAAGCATCCAATATTCAGTGTTTCAGTCTGAAATTATATTCATTTAGACCAGCACATCTCAACCTCAACAACTTTAAGATGTGTGGACTTCAACTCCCAGAATTCCCTAGCCAACATGAGAGAAACAGAGGCAGACAGTTACAGAAAAACTTTGTTCTTGCTGCTAAGAGATGGTGATCAGTTCTAAATAAATGTATCCTTGCTTGTAGTCTTTCTTAAACATTTTTGTTGTGGTGTTCATTTTTCAGCCAGAGCAACAGAGAAAGAAGACGCCTAAAACATCCCCTTGCAACCTGAAGAACATTTATCTGGAAAGCAGGATACAGGAAGTCCTCAACTTACAAACCTTCATTTAACAACCATTTGAAGTAACAACCGCACTGGAAAAAAACTAGATTTATTATGAGTTCTCGCACTTCTAACCATTGCAGCATCTCCACAGTCACTTGGTCAAAATTTGGGTGTTTGGCATGTCTTTATAATGGTTGCAGCATCCTGATGTCATTGGGTGGGTATTTGGGACCTTCCCAACTAGTTTCTGACAAGCAAAGTCAGTGGGGAATTCTGGATTCATTTAACAACTGAGTAACTCACTTAATAACTCCGGTGATTTGCTTAAGAACCATGGCAAAAGAAGAAGAAAAAAAGCTTGTAAAATTCAGCACAACTCACTTAACAACCTTCTTGCTTAGTAACAGAAATCCTGGTCCCAATTATAGTCGAAACTGTAATGCTATGTGACTCTTAATGTCTACGGAGATTCTCGGTCATCCGGGTCATAGTTATCCCAACGATGCTTTTTTCACGAGGCAACTGGACTTCCTTGTTTTTCTTTGAAGTTGTTTCGCTTCTCATCCAAGAAGCTTCTTCAGCTCTGACCGGACGGTGGGGAATGGAAGGATTTATACAGCCAGTCAGAGGTGAAGAAGCTTCTTGGATGAGAAGCGAAATGTCTTCAAAGAAAAACAAGGAAGTCCAGTTGCCTTCTGAAAAAGCATCTTTCGGATGTGACTCTCAAACCGCGAAAATCACCTCCCCCTTCCTTGTTCTCCAGTTTTTTCCCAAAGAAACTGGCAGGAAGTTCTGCCAACAGCTTTCCTGCTGGGATAAATCTCTGAACAGCCATTGATCAGTTGAGCCAAAACACCCAACGCCTCTTTCAAACCTCTGGGCCTAGAGCAGCGGTGACAAACAGCAGGCCTTGCAGCTTGCACCTCTGCAGCCTCTGGAGCCTCCCCAAAGCCCACGAGAACAGCTGTGCTTTCCCATTCTTTGCAGAAGCTGCAAGCCCACGCAAGAGCTTTCTCCAAAGTTTCCAGGCCTCGTGCGATCCAAAGCAGCCTTGGATAGGCGTTTTGAAAAATATTTGCATATAAATGTAAGTATTTATTTATTAAATAATACATTTATTTATTTTTTAATTTAATGTACTACTCTTCATTATGAACTGTTTCTCTTTTGTCCTGGGGGGAAGAGGGATAGGTGATGTGTGACATACTAGCAGAGTCAAAGTAGGCATTTTCTGAATTTTTGACACGCTGAGCCAAAAAAGGTTCATCATCACTGACCTAGAGTGAGATGCTGGGCATACCTAAAAGTAGAGCTTCAGAGAATTCACTAGTGGCTGAGATGGCTTGCAAAACTAGGAGCTTCTAACAGAATAGAATAGAATAGAATAGAATAGAATAGAATAGAATAGAATAGAATAGAATAGAATAGAATAGAATAGAATAGAATAGAATAGAATAGAATAGAATAGAATAGAATAGAATAGAATACAATACAATACAATACAATACAATACAATACAATACAATACAATGCAATGCAATAATAGAACAAAATAGAATAAATGGGATGGGATGGGATGGGATGGGATGGGATGGGATGGGATGGGATGGGACGGGATGGGACAGGAAGGGACAGGACAGGGTAAGGCAGGGCAGGGCAGGGCAGGGCAGGGCAGGGCAGGGCAGAGCAAGACAATACAGAACAGAACAGAACAGAATAGAATAACAGAGTTGGAAGGGATCTTGGAGGTCTTCTACTCCAATCCCCTGCTTAGGTGGGAAACCCTACACCATTTCAGACAAATGATTGTCCAATCTTTTCTTTAAAAGATGGGGATTCATCCTCTGTTTCTGTCAGTCTGCCAGCTTAAACAAGGATCTCAACTGGCCTTGTGGGAAAACTAGCTCTGTTATATCTACTGTCCCAAGGCAAGTAAGTTCGGACTGGTGCATTTATATACTGCAACATATTTCATGTATCACTTCTCATTTCTCGTCTCATATCTCATCTCCTCTCATCTCACAAGATTATATACCCGAAGTGGAATGCTGTTTTTAACCAGATCTTGTAAAAAGTTCCTGATTTTACGCCTTTATTTATTTATTTTATAAGGCAAGGTTGCGAAAGGCCTGTGCGGCCATATAAAACTGGAAAGCTTTATGCACGTCGCATTTAACTTTAAGCATCTTTCATGGAAACTTGCAAGGCAGATCATTTGCATATTCAATACCAGTGACAATTTACTTTTCCCATCTGAGCTGGGCTTTCAACTGTGCCACTTGAACTAAATTAATAAACAGTAATTACAGAATGTTGTGCGAGCTGGCTGTTGATGTTGAGCAGATTCTAATCAACACCTTCTTTTAAGGGCCAATTAAAGCTGAATGTATGCAATATAAACATCTTCTTGTATTTAGGCATGAACCGCAGAACGAGTTAGGGAGAAAAAAAAATGAAAATGCAATTACAACAAGAAAGAGAGGATCAAATGAAAGGAAGTCTGGTTTTACCCACACACTTCACAAATGAAGTAAGTCAAATATATACCTATTTTACCTCCACTTACTTTTTTTGCAATTCATTACAATCCAAACTCAACAAGATGGCATCTAGACCAGAACTTCTTTCCATCTTAGGAAATGACTTAATTCCTGACTAGAGGAATATTTATAAGTCTGTTCAATCCACATTACAGCCAATGCCTATTCAGGCTATTTACATGTTGTTGATCTTGTACATTGATAATTTGATTCACCCATAATGTACAGGAAGTGTACAGTCTGAGTGCATTGTATGCAGGTTATTATATTGGTGTCCGACCCATCGCAACCCTATGGACAACGTTCCTCCAGGCCTTCCTGTCCTCTACCATCTTCTGGAATCCATTTAAGCTCACGCCTACTGCTTCAGTGACTCCATCCAGCCACCTCATTCTCTGTCATCCCCTTCTTCTATTGCCCTCAATCTTTCCCAGCTTTAGGCTCTTCTCCAGTGAGTCCTTCCTTCTCATTAGGTGGCCAAAGTATTTGAGTTTTAGCTTCAGGATCTGGCCTTCTAAAGAGCAGTCAGGGTTGATCTCCTCTAGGACTGACCGGTTTGATCGCTTTGCAGTCCAAGGGACTCGCAGGAGTCTTCTCCAGCACCATAGTTCAAAGGCCTTGATTCTTTGGCGCTCAGCCTTTCTTATGGTCCAACTTTCACTGCCATACATTGCAACTTGGAAGACCATAGCCTTGACTATACACACTTTTGTTGACAGGGTGATATCTCTGCTTTTTAGTGTGCTGTCTAGATTTGCCATGGCTTTCCTCCCCAGGAGCAAGCGTCTTTTAATTTCTTGGCTACAGTCCCCATCTGCAGTGATCTTGGAGCCCAGGAAAATAAAATCTGTCACTACCTCCATTTCTTCCCCATCTATTTGCCAGGAATTGAGAGGGCCAGATGCCATGATCTTGGTTTTCTTAATGTTAAGTTTCAACCCAAGTTTTGCACTCTCCTTCTTCACCCGCAACAAGAGGCTCTTTAGTTCTTCTTCACTTTCTGCCATTAGAGTGGTATCATCTGCGTATCTTAGGTTGTTGATATTTCTTCCGGCAATCTTAATTCCAACTTTTGATTCATCTAGCCCTGCCTTTCTCATGATGTGCTCTGCATATAAGTTAAATAGGCAGGGCAACAGTATACAGCCTTGCCGGGCTCCTTTCCCAATTTTGAACCAATCAGTGGTTCCATGTCCAGTTCTCACTTTTGCTTCTTGACCCGCATATAGGTTTCTCAAGAGACAAATAAGATGGTCTGGTACTGCCATCTCTTTAAGAACTTGCCACAGTTTGTTGTGATCCACACAATCAAATGCTTTAGCATAGTCAATGAAGCAGAAGTAGATGTTTTTCTGGAACTCCCTAGCTTTCTCCATGATCCAGCGTATGTTGGCAATTTGATCTCTAGTTCCTCTGCCTCTTTGAAATCCTGCCTGTACTTCTGGTAGTTCTTGATCCACATACTGCTAGAGTCTAGCTTGTAGGATATTAAACATAACTTTACTAGCATGTGAAATGAGTGCAATGGTGCGATAGTTTGAACATTCTTTGGCACTGCCTTTCTTTGGAATTGGAATGTAAACTGATCTTTTCCAATCCTGTGGCCACTGTTGAGTTTTCCAAATTTGCTGGCAAATTGAGTGTAGCACTTTTACTGTATCGTCTTTTAAGATTTTGAACAGCTCAGCTGGAATACTGTCACCTCCACTAGCTTTTTTGTTGCTCAGTTTTTCTAAGGCCCACTTCACTTCACATTCTAGGATGTCTGGCTCGAGGTCAGTGACCACCTCATCGTGGTTATCAGGGATGTTAAGCTCATTCTTGTATAGTTCTTCTGTGTAATTCTGCCACCTCTTCTTAATCTCTTCTGCCTCTGTTAGATCCCTGCCATTTTGGTCATTTATCATGCCCATTTTTGCATTAAACATTCCCTTCATCTCTCCAATTTTCTTGAAGAGATCTCTAGTCCTCCTTATTCTATTGTTTTCTTCTATTTCTTTGCACTGTTCATTTAAGAAGGCATTCTTATCTCTTCTAGCTATTCTCTGGAATTCTGCATTCAATTGGGCGTATCTTTCTTTTTCTCCCTTGCCTTTTGCTTCCCTCCTTGCCTCAGCTATTTGCAAAGCTTCCTCAGACAGCCATTTTGCTTTCTTGCATTTCTTTTTCTTTGGGATGGTTTTAGTTGGTACCTCTTGTACAATGTTGCGAACCTCCATCCATAGTTCTTCAGGCATTCTGTCTGTCAGATCTAATTCCTTAAATCTATTTGTCACCTCTACTGTATATTCAACAGGGATATGATTTAATTCATACCTGAGTGGCCTAGCGCTTTTCCCTACTTTCTTCAGTTTAAGCCTAAACTTTGCAACGAGAAGCTCATGGTATGAGCCACAGTCAGCTCCTGGTCTTGTTTTTACTGACTGTATAGAGCTTCTCCATCTTTGGCTGCAGAGCACATAGTCAGTCTGATTTCTGTGTTGACCGTCTAGTGATGTCCATGTGTAGAGCCGTCTCGGGTTGTTGGAAAAGAGTGTTTGCTATGACCATCATATTCTCTTGACAAAATTCTATCAGCCTGTGCCCTGCTTCATTTTCTACTCCAAGGCCAAACTTGCCTGTTATTCTGGTAACTTTTGGCTTCCTACTTTAGCATTCCAATCCCCCATGATGATAAGGACATCATGTTTTGGTGTTAGTTCTATAAGGTGCTGTAGGGCTTCATAGAACCGGTCAATTTCATCCTCTTCAGCACCGGTGGTTGGGGCATAGACTTGGACTACTGTGATATTGAATGGTTTGCCTTGGATTTGAACTGAGGTCATTCTGTCATTTTGGGGATTGTATCCCAGTATTGCTTTTCCTACTCTTTTATTGACTATGAAGGCTACTCCATTTCTTCTGAGGGATTCTTGCCTGCAGTAGTATACCTGATGGTCATCTGAATTAAATTCACCCATTCCTATTCATTTTAGTTTGCTGATTCCTAAGATGTCAATGTTCAGTCTTGTCATCTGTTGTTTGACCACGTCCAGCTTTCCTTGATTCATGCATCTTACATTCCAGGTTCCTATGGAGAAAAATCTTTACAGCATCAGACTTTCCTTTCACCACCAGACACATCCACAGCTGAGCATCCTTTCAGCTTTGGCCCAGTCGCTTCATTCTTTCTGGCGCTACTAGTACTAGCCCTCTGCTCTTCCCCAGTAGCATATTGGACGCCTTCCGACCTGAGGGGCTCATCTTCCAGCGTCATATCGTTTTGCCTTTTGGTACTGTCCATAGGGTTTTCATGGCAAAGATACTGGAGTGGGTTGCTGTTTCCTTCTCCAGTGGATCACGTTTTGTCAGAACTCTCTGCTATGACCATTCTGTCTTGCGTGGCCCTGCACGGCACAGCTCCTAGCTTCATTGAATTACGCAAGCCCCTTCGCCACGACAAGGCAGTAATCCATGAAGGGGTTTCTGAGTATGGAGGCCTTTAAATGAAAGAAATTAAAGGGGCATTTAATTTAAAATCAACGCTAGCTGCAACAATGGTCTTTTGGGTACCAGGAACCGGTTACATGGAGAGAGGTTTTTCCGCGGACCAGATGGGGTGTTGTTTTGTGTGCTGCCTGCATCCCATGGGTGGGGCTTTGCTTGTTTGTGTGGACCAGTTGCTGGCATGCCATGGAGTGGTGCTGATCCACAGGCCGGGGGTTGGGGACTGGGGAAAAGCCCCTCTCTCCCTCCCTCCCTCTCTCTCTCTCTCTCTCTCTCTCTCTCCTATAAAATCAGTGAATAAAGACTGGCTGCCAACCCCAACCACTCTAGGATACACTGGTCTCCAATGCAACCTAGGAATTCTGGGAATTGTAGGCTCCTAATTGATCTGAAAGAGGCCAGTTTGAGAAAGTTTGCTTTAATGGAATTGGCTATATCTATTTGAATAATTATCAAAAATATCATCTGACATGCATACACGTGCTGCACAGAGCCGTGTATTGAGAAAAAAAATCAATAAATAACAACTTAATTACAATGCAATATTTTGTGAACAAGTTCAAGAAATTCTTGCCTGCATATTGATCTCAGGGCAGAATTCACAATAGAAAAATAATAGGTCATGGAAAACCATGTTGTATTTTCCCATCAAAAAATGTCTAGTGGTCTTTTGCTACTTTTGACTCACGATGGGATGGATTGTAAGGTCTGATACTGACTTGTACCAAAGCTTAGTGTGGACCCAGATTGTTGGGGGCAATAGTTTGACTCTGTAAACCACTTAGAGAGGGCTGTAAAGCACCATGATGTGGTATATTATCCATCAAATTCTCCATCAAAGAGACGTTAAAGAGTATTCTTACCAGCTTAATGAGATGTATTTGGAACTAGCATTTTTAATATGATTGCTAGTTAACCCACCTCCTACATTTGCCTAATACGTGTAACTATAAACTCACAAAAGAGATTGGTTTCACATAGTATATTATACAGAATTAGTATGAATCTTGATTTTTTTTTACAGCTGACCATGTTTTGAGAACCCAGCCTATGTTGTGAGTTTCTAATTCAGTGTATTTTGCGAATCCCCCTAAAGGACTTATTCAAAAACTAAATTAAGAATTTTTGTGCAAAGACAGCATACTCTAATCTTATTCATTTGCTTTACAGTTTTGTATTTGGCAAAGCCCCTTGCACTAATAAGTTCAGTTCTATCCCTTGGTGCCTATGAATCAGAGAATGCTGCTTTTCATATTTAAGCAACTGTCTTATTAAGCACTCAAGACTGGTTAGTTATACCACCTCTGACCTTACAAGGCAAATGTTCATGTTTCAATCCTTCTTCCAGATTTCATGCATAATTCTAATGGGTGATTACTCCAATTAAACTGACAGCCATTTCAATGGCTTACGCAAGACTAACCAACAGACAATATGTAATTTTAACTTGGTGTTTTTTTTCTTGTTTAAGGAATGGTTTTTGATTCTGCCATGAACTAAATCATTTTATCAATTCCACTCCTGTCTTTTTAACTTCTCCCATTAAACTACAGAGCTGGAACATATTCATGAATAGCTTCTTTCTGCTTTAACTCAAGTAGTTCCTGACATATAAAAAAAAACTGGTCATTAACTCGCTCAAAGACTTTTACAATAGCCTCTTTAAATGAGAGCCAGTGTGAGGCATTTGCAATAGGGGACTCTGCATTGCTGGGACTCTGCTACTGTATTAAGAAGCTATAGTGCAGGGGTCTTCAAACTTGGCCCTTTTATGACTTGTGGACTTCAACTCCCAAAATTCCTCAGACAGCATGAAGTCCACAAGTCATAAAAGGGCCAAGTTTGAAGAAGCCTGCTATAGTGATACGAGTCGTTTTCATCTCAGAACTCTTCTTTTGCATCTTCCCATTGTTTCAAGAAATGTTCTACAGATCTTCAAATGTTCCTTCTCTGCACGGGGATACCATGATCTTGGGGCTAGATCATTTCCATGGTTCAATATCTCTTGAACCTAAAACTCAAAAGCAGGGAAGGCCAAGTCTAGCTATGCATTTTTTGGAAGTTCTGCTGAGAGATACTAAGCCAATGTGGTTTGTTTAACAATGTCAGATAAGATAAACTAAGCTGAATGAGGCTACCTACTACCTAAGCCATGAACTACTTCTGGACATTATGCAGCCTTCCCCTACTCATAGGCAACCCTTCGTAACTTCAGTGATTGCAGCATGACGAAATCAGCATTGTGGCATCATGGCACAATGTTGGCCCTTTTTGTGCTTGTGTTGCAAAGTTGCATTCGAATACACAAGGGGTGAAATTTGTGCTTTGCACTGTCAGGATGCACATTTTGTCGCTTGCCCTAGCACCATACCCACACCCCAAATTTTCAATCCCCACAGTTGAAATTAAGCGACATACACCATTAACATAAGGCTGACTATTAAGGAAAGCAAAACACATTCATTTCCATTCTTAAAAGCACTCCTAGCCTCCAAAAGGTTTCTGCTGCAAATCTGCCCTTTCGGTGATGTCACTGCAACATCAGAAATGTTCTCTGTGACTTTGAAACCAGTCCCTCTTTGTCTATAACTGTATGTGTACGTGAAGGCATATACATGAGGGGTGAGGAAGAGGAGGTAAAAGGTCAATCACCAATCGGAGAGTTGCAATGAGTAGGCTCACATCAATCCAAAATACAATACAATGCAAAAAATAATAATAATCCCACCTGAAGATGCTTTAATGAGATCTATAGATTAAGTCACTTTCTTTTTTCTTTTCTTTTTTTGGGTAAACAGCCCAGGTTTCCCCAACCCAAATCCCTTCATCATTTATTTCAGACTGGTTTAGATTTTCCACTATTATTACACCCTTTTGAGTACAAATCTTTAGAAGTATCCCTTTGCTTTGGAGAAGCCATCTCATTTCTTCCTATAATTCTTCACATCTAAACTTATCCGTTCTTTAAAAATCTACCAAGAAGATCTTGGCAGATAGAAGTAGGGCTAGGTATGACACAGGAGAAAATTCCTTTAGTGTACAGGTAGTCCTCGAATTATGGCCACAATTGAGCCCAAAACCTATGTTGCTAAGTGAAACATTTGTTAAATGAGTTTGGTCCCATTTTACGAATTAAAAGTGTTAAGTGAATCATTGCATTTGTTAAGTTAGTAACATGGTTATTAAGTGAATTGGCTTCCCCCTTGACTTTGCTTGTCAAAAGATTGCAAAAGCTGATCACGTGACCCCGGAACACTGCAACCATCATAAATATGAACCAGTTACCAAGCATCTAAATTCTGGTCTTGTGGCCATGGGAATGCTGCAACGTTCATAAGATTCAAGGTGCTGGTGATGACCTATAAATCCCTAAATGGCATGGGTCCAGGTTATCTTAGGGAGCACCTGCTGCCAGCATCAATCTCCCATTGTCCTGTGCGCTCCCACAGGGAGGGCCTCCTTAGGGTACCGCCGGTCAGTGAGTGCCGGCAGGTTATCCCTAGGGGGAGGGCTTTCTCTGTGGGCGTGCCTGCCCTGTGGAATGACCTGCCTGTGGAACTCCGGACCGCCCCCGACCTTCGTTCGTTTCGCCGAGACCTAAAAACCTGGTTGTTTGATTTAGCTGGCCTGGACTGAGGGGTTTTAAATTTTTAAATTTTAAATTAAATTTTAAATTTGGGCTAACGTTATTTAATTCTATTTTAATTTTAACTGTATTCTAACTTTTGTACTGCTTTAACTGTTTTTAACTTTGCCCTGTAAACCGCCCTGAGTCCTTCGGGAATAGGGCAGTATAGAAATCTAATAAATAAATAAATAAATAAATAAATAAATAAGTGTGGGGAAACGGTCATATGTCACTTTTTGCAGTGCCATTGTAACTTTGAGCAGCCACTAAATGAACTGTTGTAAATTGAGACTTTCCCTGGCCCAGCCATGCTTGCCAGGAATTCTGGGAAATGCCATGTTGGGAAAGACTAGGGGAGTTGTCGTTTTTTTTTCCAAAAAGAAGACCCATTTTTATCTTCTTTCTCATGGACCTCTATGACTCAAGCAAGACCTTTGGTTCCAGCAGCTTTTGACCTAACTGAGAACTTGTTTTAAAGTAAACTAACACTGTTGTTTCAAGTGGCTTTTCTATTCTGAGCTTGACCCCTTTTTTCATTTTGTATTTCTTAACTGCGATAGAGGGGATGGTGGTATTAACCTCTTCTCAACTGCCAAAAGTGTTGGCATTAGACTCCAATCATCTTGCATGGTTGAATAACCATTGTATCTGGAAGAGTTTCGTGGTTCTGCAAATATTGACAGGGAATTGTTTAAAGGAAAAGCGGGGGGGGGGGAGGAGACAAAAGGAGAGATGAAAAAGGCAAGGTAAGGTAATTAATCTATTTCTTCCTCTTGTTTATTTGTTTGTTCATTCTGATTTTTTAAATTCTCACCAAAAGAGGCAGACGCACCAAATTGGATATGGTTAAACAGCTTGCTTGCTTGCTTATTTATTAATAAATAAATTGCTCTTACACATCTGCCAAATGACCTAAAAGTAAACAATCCACATGTTGAGCCGGCAATCCCAAATGGTGCCTCTAACTAGACATACTTAGAATCCCTTCTCCAAAGGCAATACTTGGAAATAAATCCCACTGTGATCAGTTGGAGCTCCTTGCCAGCAAGTAGCGTTAGAGTTGGTTGGTAGATTCCTGGGGTCATCCTTTATGGCAAAACAATGTGTGTTATCTACCATGAGAGAATCGCAATTTATTATTCTTGGAAGGATGTCAATTGTGTTCGATAGACATTAATATCTATATTAATCCTGGGGAAGATACAACATGCAGTGTAGCACAGGTCTGTTTAAATAAATGCTTCATGAGTAATTGAGTTGTTATTTGCTAATAGATTTCCTCTATTTTATTACTGTTGTTTTCTTAAGACAGGTTCAGAAATCCAGTCCAGTTTGATCCGCTCACAATTAAGACACGATTTGTGAAACAAAGCAAAAACTACTATTTTCTTTTTAGATCTTCACTATTGTCTTCTCCTCAAAGGGCACAATTTATTTTTTAAAAAAGGCTCCTGTTCTCAGTCAAGTGCATTCTGTGCTTCTTACCATTGAGGTAAGCTTTGGGTTGTTTTGGGGAACTCTAAAATGTTCAATCATAACAAGTTTAAGTGTAGCACCTCTACGATTTTGTACAGCTTTATCCAAAACTGTTTTAGTAACATATAAAAGATGAGCAGGCACCAGATAAAAAATCCTTAAGTAGTTTTGGATTGTCTGCCAAAATATCTAGAAGATATGAATCTTTCACTTCCTGTATTTCAGATAGCCAGATATTTGTGTCCTCAAAATGACATCATTTATGACCAGGAGAAATATGTTGGCATGCTTGGGGGGATCCAAAGGCCTACAGGAGTACAGTTTCAAAGCAAAAATAAATAAATAAATACAGGACTCTCCTTTCATTCCCCAAACTAAGACAGTTAAGTTATGCATGCTCAAGAGCTGTCTATTGGTGGGCATAAATACCACAGGGATGGGATGGAATGGCAAAGAGCAAATTTAATTGTCTGCAATTCTAAAACAGGAGTCTCTTACTTGTTAAAAAAACAAAATGAAATATTTTTTCATGACTTGGTGGGGTTGGGCAATTAATTATTGACATCTTAATATTCTGCCATTTCTCTGATTTTATTCTCCCAGCAACCTTGTGGGAAAGACTAGCTGAGAAAGAAGCCCTGTTTGGGCATTACTGAATCAGACGTACTAATCACTCCCAATGAGTTTTAACTCCTGTTCCAAATCTTCCAGATAACATCAGTTTCTTTGAGATAGCTGAGTCTGGAACAAAAGAGCTTTTGTGCATACAATGGAACAGGCATTTAGGTAGTCCTTGACTTATGACCGTAATGGAGCCTGCCCTTTACATTTGCAAGTCGTGAGTTCATGAAGTGAGGTCATCCACATGACCAACCCAATTTTAAAACCTTTTTTGAGGCAGTCATTAAGTGAAAGTCACAGTCATTAAGTGAGCATTGTGGTCATTAAGTGTACATCATAGTTATTAAGCAAATCAATTGTTCGCTATGTGCTGGTTTTGCCGAAAACTGGAAAAATGTCATAAAATGCAGTCACATGACCATAGGACGGGTGTCAAACTCAGTTTCATTGAGGGCCACATCAGCATTATGGTTGCCCTTGGGGGCCCGGGTGGGTGTGGCCGGGTGGGTGTGGCCAGGTAGGCGTGGCCAGGTAGGCATGGGCGGGTGGGCGGGTGGGCGTGGCCAGCTCAATGCTGCTCACTCAGCGCAGCTGACTCTTGGTTTCCATGTTTGCTGACTAAATGTTTTGCAGCATCATACCAGCAAAGTTTTGATTTTAATTTAATTTTCATGAATAAAATACTGTCCGGATTCATACACTCTGGGAAGTGATGGATTATTTAAAACATGAAGTACCAAATGAGCAATTAGCTGCATGTAGACCATCAGGCTACTTCATAAATCATAGTTCAAAAATCTGAATGATTAAAGACTAAGAAATATCATTATGTCTAAACTCATTATACAGATCCTTCCTCTAGCGTCCCACAATAAACCTTAAAAGTGGGCCTTTAATTCTAAGTTAAGGTGGTGACTTTGTCAATTGCAGATAGTCCTTGACATACACCATTTCATTTTGTGACTGTTCAAAGTTGCAATGGCACTGAAAAACTTATGAATGTTTTTCACACTTATGACCATCACAGTATCCCCATACCCATGTGATCAAAATTCGGATAGGTGGCAACCGGCTCATATTTAGGAGAGTTGCAGCATCCCAGGGTCACATAATCACCTTTTGCAACCTTCTGACAGGCAAACTCAATGGGAAAGCCAGATTCACTTAACAACTGTGTTACTAATTTAACCACTTTAACAATTGTGGAAAAAAAGGTCGTAAAATGGGGCAAAACTCACTTAACAATGGTCTCACTTAGCAACAGACATTTTGGGCTCAATTGTGGTCATAAGTCAAAGACTACCTATATTGGCAAAATAACTTCAGTTTTACACAGAAAAAAACCCAGATGCATAAAAGTAGATCATGTTTGGACTATCTCATGGGTTGTTCAACCATCACAGAAGTCTCTATACTGGGATCTACTTTTCAAATCTATGCACGTTACCTCTTGCAGGATCCGGGCCAGGCCGGCCGGGCACCTCCGCTCACCCACTTTCTCACCCTCGGCAGTGCCCAGCCCAGGAGCCCGCGCACCAGAGGAGCCTGCAGAGGAGCCGGAGTGGCTCCGCTGCTGGGGGCACGCCTCGGCCGGGGCGTCACAGGATCCAGGCCGGGCCGACCAGGTGCCTCCGCTCACCCACGACACGCCTACCAGGGGCTCCTGCCAGTCCACACTCCAGCAGGCAGAGCTTAGCATCGTGGTGCGTCCCGTCTATGCCCAGTGCCACCGTGGGTCACACTCAGGATAGGGAATGGTACCATGGAGTGGCCGCTGGGTCAACTCCAGCCTGACCCACCACCCCAGGCCAAGCTGCCGGGCCGACTGCTGGTCTTCCAGTACCTGCACGTGCAGCTGGCTGGCGGCACGCCCTGGGGCTTCACCCCATGGGGCAGGCTGGAGCACCTCGAGCCCCTCATCATCTCCAAGGTGAGTCTGTGGTGCAGCCTCCCCAGGGAGCGCAGGCTGCACGGCTCCGTGCGCCGGGAGGTCCGGAGCCAGCCGCAGCTGTTTCTCTGGCCGCCTCGAGTCCGCTTTCCCGCCCGGGCGCCTCTCCCCCTCGCCAGCTGGACATTGCTCACCCTCCCCCCCGGCATCCTGCCTCGCTCCCTCCTGCCTCCTGCTCGGGCACAACTTCCCTGTGTTTCTGGGCCAGGTGACGCTCTGCAGCTCTGAGGAGACCCCAGTGCTCCGTGGCAAGTGAGAAGGGGCGGTGGAGCAGGGCAAGGGGAGACCTGCCGGGCAGGGAAGAGGCAGGCCCGGGGAACCCAGAGACTGTCCACCCCCACCCGCACAGCAAGTAGAAAAAGGTCCCACTCAACTTTCCAGTCTCTTCCTCCGCTGACTCCACGTGCAGTCCAAAGAAGCAAAGAAGTTTGTGGGCAGTCCCACAAACCAAAGAAGTTCAATCAATCAATTCAAACTTAAAGAGGTTTTTTTTGTGTGTGAGCAATTTGAATTGATTGAATTTTTTTAGTCCCACTTTTTTTTTTTTTGGAACTGGGAGGAGGCTGCCTGGGAGCCACAGGAGACAGCTCTAGCCAATGAGCTGTTGAGGGGCTAATGAGCTGCAAATGTTGCTGGGCTCCACCAGCCCACGTGCACTTGCCTCCTACTGAGCAAGTGCTCAGCTGGGCCAGCGCCAAGGTGGTGGGGGCTGGACCTTTGTAATTTCCAGGAGAGTTGTGCGGGCCGGATTCAATCATTTGGCGGGCTGTTTGTGGCCCACGGGCCTTGTGTTTGACATGTCTGCCATAGGACATTGCAAATGGACATAAATGTGAGCCGGTTGCCAAGCGCCTGAAATGCAGTGATTGGGGGGGCACCATTGGAACTTTAGAACCGGGTCATAAGTACCCCTGTGGAGGCCCATTGTTACTTCAAACGGTTCCTTAAGAGACCAGCTGTAAATGAAGGTCTACCAGGCTTCCTCAGTTGAAACATTCTTGGTATTTTTGTGAACTGCTTCCACTAATGTGATTCAGATGAATGTGGGGCCCCTCTGTGTTGCTCACCTGGTCAGGTTCAGCTCTTGGTGACTTCAAGGGTGTATCCGGATAGTTTTCTATGGAAGTGGTATACCGCTGTTATCTGAGATTTCTTGTCCTTTTCTTTTTCATTTATTTCTGTCTAATTGAAACCTTGGGGTTCCCTGGTAATTCCCATCCATGTACCGACTAAGTCTGACCTGACAAGCATTTTGTGATCAGCCCATACCCTATTTGTAATGTTGAAATGGGTGACGGTCTGAAGTCATCCAGTGCCCTTCATGGGGAGCTGAAGGTGACTAGAATCTAATCCAGCCTTCCAATGGCCGCTAGAGCATGGACTGGGTTTCCATGAAGTAAATTCCTCCCTGCAGCACTGAGGACATGCAGCTTTCTCCACCTTGCAGAGTGAATCATGTTTCTGCCGATGGCCATCTCTAAACTCATCTTTTGACACACCACGAGCACCCACAGGAGGAGAAGTGGCCTGCTTCACTCCATCATTACACTAACCCTACCCCTTCTGTTATTTGTATGTGAGTCACCTGCACCTATGTTATAAACAGGCTAATCAAAACAGGTGAAGAAAAAAAAAAATCACCTACCTTGCTGGCCAGTGTTGACTTAAAACAAATATTAAAATAAAGATGTAATACCTGCTAAGTATTATTGTTCATGAATTACCTCAGATTTGCAGAGCCATCCCATCTTTCTGACCTTCCTTCTCACAAGACTCATGCACAAAGCATCTTGCTGAAGTTCCAAGGGATCTGCTTAATATATTATTGGAGTCATTTTTCAGAGTGAGATGGATGGCATTGTTGCTGTTAGCTGCAAAGTCGTGTCTGACCCATCGCGACCCCATGGACAACGTTCCTCCAGGCCTTCCTGTCCTCTACCATCTTCTGGAGTCCATTTAAGCCCACGCCTACTGCTTCAGTGACTCCATCTAGCCACCTCATGGATGGCTTATAGATGTAATAAATAAATGTAATAAATATATACATATATACCTGCATAACATACATACATATATACATACATACATATACATATACATATACATGCATACATACTCTGGGTAAATTCCAGTGTGGTTTGCACCCGGTATATTCCCAGTCAATCCCTCCATTCATAATCCCAATCAAGAGTTTGCTTGCCGCTCAGTTCAGCTAGCAAAACTATAGTTTGCTTATTAATCAGTAAACATCAACAAGAGTTATAAGAAGACAGACTGGCAATAGAAGGGAGGCAGAGCCATGAGCAGTAGGCAGCAATCAACATAATCTATAGTCACAAATGAAGGCAAATATATGTGTCCCACTATAATGTTGCAGGATTCAATCTGGGTCGGTCACCAGGACCAGAGGCTTAGTCTTCCGAGCTTTTTGTTTTCTGCTGGAGCCTATCCTCAGTGAACTTGGTGGAGCAGTGGGCTAATGCCTCCTTAAGTAACACCAGCTGCCTGCAATTAGTGCAGGTTCAAGTCCCACCAGGCTCAAGGTTGACTCAGCCTTCCATCCTTCCGAGGTAGGTAAAATGAGGACCCAGATTGTTGGGGGCAATTAAGCTGACTTAGTAATAATGCCGCTTGGGGTGTGTGTGAAAGCCCTAATAAGCAGGCATATACATAGAATGAAGGCTACTGCTAAGCTTGTAAGCCGCCCTGAGTCTTCGGAGAAGGGCGGGATATAAATGGAATTTTAAAAAAAAACTTCTCTCTAGCAGAGTCTGTTAAAGAGAGACTCTGTACTTCTCCAAATTTAAAGGTCAAGAAACAAACCAGCATGGAAAGTCGCAAGGGGTTTTCGGTCATTGCAGCTTTCATTCTTTCATTTGCACATCAACAAAAGAATACAATTGGAAAGTAAGACACCAGGTGTCTTTTTTTTCTATTCAGCTCCTCAATTTGATGAACAAGGAGGATGTGTCCAACAAAAGTGATGCAGAAGTCTGCTTTGAGCGACAACCTGAATATTACAAGCAGCTTTTTCCACTGTATGGTGGCATAGGACTATCAATATCAGAAAAAGAGCTGGCTATCCTAGAAAAATTGTTCCTTTTTCCTTTTGCTTTTAAACAACAGTCACATGTTGATTCCCTATTGGTTCCATTTGCTAAGTGCTTATCCTTTATTTTTTAAATAACCCAATGACTAAGTCCTCTATGCTATTTTACAGGATTATTCTGCTAATCTATTTTTTAGGATGTGTAAGGTCCAGCTAATTAGCTTCATTGTGCTTTCGCATTAACATTATTTGGTGGCCATTTGTAATGGTGCAAGATCATTTTTAGCACAAATTTGCAACCATATTGCATAAAATATCATAAACCTACATAATTTCCATCTAATTCTGATGCCCAATATGCTTCTTCCAGGATTATATTCTTGCTTTCGTTAGTATTCATTAGGCATTTTTGTTTAATACTGCTTTTTCCAGATACATCTATTGGCATTCCAGTTGACATTCCTATTGATAAGTTAACTTTTTCCTCGGTGAGGTTTATCAAAGCCTATAAACATATCTTTGTTGCAGATATATTGACTTGATGCACCTGTATAAAACAAACAAATCTGTTTTCAAATTCAGGCTCATTCCAATTTCAAATAAGCATTTATTTGCTAATATAAATACTGTTTCATTGTACCTTGTTATAGTTGCAGGCTTAACTTTTCTTTTAATACAATTGATCTCATTATCTTTCTCTGTTGTATAGGTCTTAGCTTGGTAAAATCTGCGTGCACTTTTAATTTGTCCTGTTTTATTACAGTAAACACCAAACTACATTTCTCTTTTTTATCTTGTTTAGAGACTTCCCTTCAGTTGCATGGCTCAAATCACGCTGGTATGCCTCCAGTATGGCAATTACATCCTCAAGGGAAATTTCATCATGAAGTTTGATTAACTCTACTATATATTTATAGTTTTCTGGTAATGATCTTAATAACAGCTCCTTGATTAAATCAACAGAAAGGTTCACACTATTTTGTTTTAGTGACTTCTGAATAGAGAAACACTCAGCCACATGTTCAATTAAAATTCCACTCCACTCTGTAATTTCAGATTTTACAAATTTTATGAACCTTAAAATATTATTGCTGATTTCTGTGCTTGCGTACGTCTGTTTAAGCTTGCCCCAAATCTCCTTTCCTGAAGCACAATTTTTAAATCAATTTATAGTTTGCCGAGTTTAATCTCAGAATTATTTCAGACCTAAGTTATATATCCCATTTCATCCAACCAATCCTAACTTGAGCTTCCTCTGGATATAGCAACTCCATAACTCTTAGAGATCCAGTTTTTCAAGTAATGTCTCTTACACCTTGGTGGTGTAAGAGCCTTGGTGGTGTAAGAGCCTTGGTGGAGCAGTGGGCTAATGCCTCCTTAAGTAACACCAGCTGCCTGCAATTAGTGCAGGTTCGCATCCCACCAGGCTCAAGGTTGACTCAGCCTTCCATCCTTCCGAGGTAGGTAAAATGAGGACCCAGATTGTTGGGGGCAATAAGCTGACTTTGTAATAATGCCGCAGGGGGGGGGCGAAAGCCCTAATAAGCAGGCATATACATAGAATGAAGGCTATTGCTAAGCACATTTCATTTGTGCTTAGATTGTAAGCCGCCCTGAGTCTTCGGAGAAGGGCAGGATATAAATGGGATTAAAATTTTAAAAAAAAAATTCATGCTCGGATGTTTCTTTCCCATTTTCAAGCATCAGGTTTTCTGGTCCTGGTGTTACTGCCATTTTAAAGAATGTTATGCTAGCTTTGCAGGCATTAATAGAAGAGGAACTAAAGAGCCTCTTGTTGCGAGTGAAGAAGGAGAGTGCAAAACTTGGGTTGAAACTAAACATTAAGAAAACCAAGATCATGGCATCCGGCCCTCTCAATTCCTGGCAAATAGATGGGGAAGAAATGGAGGTAGTGACAGATTTTATTTTCCTGGGCTCCAAGATCACTGCAGATGGGGACTGTAGCCAAGAAATTAAAAGACGCTTGCTCCTCGGGAGGAAAGCAATGGCAAATCTAGACAGCACACTAAAAAGCAGAGACATCACCCTGTCAACAAAAGTGCGTATAGTCAAGGCTATGGTCTTCCCAGTTGCAATGTATGGCAGTGAAAGTTGGACCATAAGAAAGGCTGAGCGCCAAAGAATTGAAGCCTTTGAACTATGGTGCTGGAGAAGACTCCTGCGAGTCCCTTGGACTGCAAGGCGATCAATCCGGTCAGTCCTAGAGGAGATCAACCCTGAGTGCTCTTTAGAAGGCCAGATCCTGAAGCTAAAACTCAAATACTTTGGCCACCTAATGAGAAGGAAGGACTCACTGGAGAAGAGCCTAATGCTGGGAAAGATTGAGGGCAATAGAAGAAGGGGACGACAGAGAATGAGGTGGCTGGATGGAGTCACTGAAGCAGTAGGCGTGAGCTTAAATGGACTCCAGAAGATGGTAGAGGACAGGAAGGCCTGGAGGAACGTTGTCCATAGGGTCGCGATGGGTCGGACACGACTTCGCAACTAACAACAACAATTAAAATGTTTTAAGTTCTAATGAGAAGCCACAGTTGTGAGTGCTGGCTCAGCCCTTTGCTTGACCAAACATCTGGAAACAAATTCAGATGTTGTGGCTAAAGTGCTTTGAGGGCTTAGAGTTTAATTTGGACCCCATCTGTAATCCTTTTGTAGAAAATTACTATCAATAACTCCCAGTTTAGTTTGCATCCAGGACAATCCCATCCACCCGTGTACTCAGATCGGAATAAGCATACAGCCCACCCAGTCCATTTAAGCAAAAAGGTTACTTGTTGTTTATATGCAAACATTAGCAAACATAAAAAAAGTTATCTAGCAAAATGGGACACAATCAGAGAGAGAAAGAGACAGGGACAACAGGTAAGAAATCACCTGTGGAGGTTCAGTAAAAGGACCACTGTGAAAGCAGCAGTTCTCTGGGGTAGGAGAAAAGCTCATCTCCAAAGATATGAGGACAAGATCTTGACATCCCTAACATTCTCCAATCTGATTCCACTGAGCCAAGAACCCAGATAAAAAAGAGAAGGTGTCTCTTCCTGTAGCAAGATCCCTCAAGGCAAGAATTAGGGCCACTGAATAGTGCAGAAAACCAAGCTGAATGTCCTCATCCCATATTTCAAAACCTTGAGATAACTTGATTCCAAAGTTGTGCAGATCTGAATTCCTCTGATTAACCCACTAGCTAGGAGTGATTGATCCAGCAAGTAACTTTATACAATGAGTAACACTACATACTATGGCTACGATTCACTATAACACTGCCACATCTTTTGAGCTCTATAGAATTTTGAATGGTAAGATCACAACGGGGGGTGGGAGGTCTACATAGATCCCATTCTTATTTATGGCTCATTTCCTTGCTGTTAAAGCCTTGGCACTCCTGTGCTGGGATCACAACATCTGGAATTTGCAACCAAGATATTGGAAGACCAAGCTGGTTAGCAAGACTGGAAATTGTAATACCAACATGCGAAAAGGTGCCAGTTTAGAAAAAGGCCAGAGAACGTCTACTTATTCAAAATTACAACCTGAGACTCATTACTGTTTGCTGGATAAGTAGAGAATGAACAGAGACCCCAGCTTTAAAAAGTAAGTAATGCAATTAGGAGCAGCATTTTCACAATATTTTTTTCCCGTAATTACGAACTTGCCAGCTCTCTCATCTTACCCACTCAAGACCAAACTTTTAAATGTTCTTAGGATTATTTTTGACCATGGCTTTCCCTTCCTTCAGATTGTATTTCCTCTCTTCCTGTGCAATTCCAGGGGAAATAGAGGCCAGCTAATAGATGAAACTATTGTACTTTGTTTATTTAGGCATGGAATCAAAAGACGTTTGACTTGGGAAAGCAAGTGATTACATCAACTAATATAAAATCCCCCAAAGCTATTGCTACTCACTTTTTATTTCTAGGCGCATGGGGACTCATTAGTTTTTACAGGTACTGTTTCCAAAGCTGAAAGTTCTCCTATCACTAAATCTAGCTTTACTGCATGGGAACCTTTGTAAGGCTTCTCCTTCTCATTTTATCCCTCTGCAAAGAAGCACACTTGAGCCATCAAGAATGATGAATTTGGTCTGAGGCTGGTCCTCCTCTCTCCTAGCAGTTACTTCCTCTTGATTATTTTAAACCTATTGTATTTTTAACTTACTTTCTGTCTGAAGCCAAAGCAGGCACTGAAGTCTCCTAACGCAGTGTGTTAAAAGTAAGCTTTAAACAAAAATCGTACTTTCTAGTGTGGGTTGTGAAATTTCAAAGCACTCTACTGGGACTCTGAAATAGAGATGGCTTGCAAGGAGAAGGGAGCCTGGCATTCCTGCTACAAACCAGCAATATTTCTTTTCTTTTTTTCTTTTTAGCATTTGCACAAAGATTAAATTACCCATCTCTGCAATGAATGCCAAGATTGTTGCAAATGTCCAAATAATTTAGGCCAGTGTTTGGCCAGTACATTTTTCCACTGAGGGATGCATTTGCTCAAGGAAAAGCTGTTGAAGCTACAGACTCGGTGGAGAATAAAACTGTGCACAAGAAATTGCCTTAAGCTCTTAGTCATACATCTTTGGGGTGCAAGGGAATTCGAACAAATGCTCTTAATTTATAAAACATTTATTTCTTTATTACGTTTCGAGGCTGTCCCATTCCAAATGGCTCTGGGTAGCATCACAGCATTAAAAGCGACTGTCCCAATGAACGCATCCATACAGTAAAACAACAATCATTTGAGGAATAAAATCATCCATCCATCACCTTAACCTAACGTGATGCCCTCCATATGTCTTTTGACCATGACTCCCCACAATCAGCAGGGTCACTAATTGTTCTGTGACTTATAGTCCCAAAATTGTTCTGTGACTTATAGTCCCAAAAAATAGTGAAGTCAGAGTAATTACTGATCAGGGTTCTACCTTCATAACGATCCATGTTGGTATGAAGTTTTGGAGCAGAAACAAGAGGCATTAGAAAGAAAACAATAGGAGCACACAATAGCAAAGTTGGATTAGGGCTAAGGTTCATTTACAAGTTCAGTGCTTTGACATGTTTAGTCAGAAGCAAGCAGTTTGGCATGGGGAGAACGGGGGATGTGTAGAACATCAATAAAATGTTCACTAAACTTGATTCCTCCCACTTTAGTTTAAATGCCAGCCAAACAGCCTTGTAAACTGAGGGGCTGCAATCAGCCCCACCTTCCAATTACCACTGTAGCAGCTTTTTTTTCTTTTTCTTTTTTTTAAAGTCAGATAGGGCTACTGCTGCAAGATTACAGTTGTTAAAGCAGAGAATCAAAGAGCCTTTGGTTAGAGAATCGGAATTATATTCAGCATTAAAGGTGAAAATGAAGTGCAAATTCATAGGGAGACATTCTACATTTTGTTTAATTGTCTTTTATCTTTCCCAATAATTTCTCATATTGTGCCACTTTCATTTTCAGAACGCCCTGAGAAGTGAATTTCAGAAAACTATTAACAATTTCAAAAACCAGCTGTAATTCTAGGCTTCTTGCTGGGAAGTTTTAGAATACGTCTGTTTGACATTTCTTCCCTTCTTCCATATTCTCTCTTTGATATCATTTAAATTTCTCATAACCCGTTGGCTAGCATGAACTTGGTGGAATCTTCATAATTTATAACATCTCTGGTGTTTTCCTCCTGACTTTAATTAATTACTCTGCTCTGCTTTAAAAAAAACACTAGGGAAGAATGGGATGGGTGTAAATAATATCGATTTAAATTATACTTTGTAGTTGGAGAAGAAGAAGAAGGAGAACTAAGAGGATATACTGCCCAAGGCCCTGAGTCTCAGGTCTTCTCTTTCTCTATTTTTCTCTGCCAGCCAAAATATCTCAAAGATTTGTGACTTATAGCTTTTATACTTGGTCGGCTAAAGAATCCTCTCTAAATCTTTTAAGCTCCCTTCTAAAGAAATAAAAAGGAGTGCCTTTTTAAGGACACCACAAACTGTCTAATACTTACATCATTTAGAGGGCTATATACTTCCATTGTCAAGTAGATATCCTAATTCCTCAGGGAGAGGCTCTCCTAATGTTTGGAGAACACATTTACAAACAAGTTCTTTCAAAATAGGTTTCAAATGCTAGTTATTTCAGATTGAAACTTCACTAACATCAGTACCTCTAAAACCGATAACCAGATGCATTTACCTCTTTCTTTGCCTGATCATGCATTATAGAAGTATATTCTGTACTGTGTACGATAATATGGAGACATTTTCTCTAAAGGTTTTTTGCAAGGTGTAAAAATCTCTGCCTGAATCAGGAGTTCCCAAATTCTTCAGCAGATCAGCCCCTCCATGACATTTCAGATGGTTCACTGATCCCCAATGTAACAATTACATGAAATATACTATTAACTGCACACTAAAAAGCAGAGATATCACCCTGTCAACAAAAGTGCATATAGTCAAGGCTATGGTCTTCCCAGTTGCAATGTATGGCAGTGAAAGTTGGACCATAAAAAAGGCTGAGCGTCAAAGAATCAAGGCCTTTGAACTATGGTGCTGGAGAAGACTCCTGCGAGTCCCTTGGACTGCAAGGCGACCAAACCGGTCAGTCCTAGAGGAGATCAACCCTGACTGCTCTTTAGAAGGCCAGATCCTGAAGCTAAAACTCAAATACTTTGGCCACCTGATGAGAAGGAAGGACTTACTGGAGAAGAGCCTAATGCTGAGAAAGATTGAGGGCAAGAGAAGAAGGGGACGACAGAGAATGAGGTGGCTGGATGGAGTCACTGAAGCAGTAGGCGTGAGCTTAAATGGACTCCAGAAGATGGTAGAGGACAGGAAGGCCTGGAGGAATGTTGTCCATAGGTTCGGGATGGGTCGGACACGACTTCGCAGCTAACAATAACAACAACAACAATACTATTAACTAAATATTACAGTAGGGAAGCAGTGGCTCAGTGGGTTAGGACGCTGAGCTTGTCGATCAGAAGATCGGCAGTTTGGCAGGTCAAATCCCGAGTGCTGCGTAGCACAGTGAGCACCTGTTACTCGCCCCAGCTTCTGCCAACCTAGCAGTTCGAAAGCACGTAAAAATGCAAGTAGAAAAATAGGGACAACTACGGTGGGAAGGTAACAGCGTTCCGTGCGCCTTTGGTGTCTAGTCATGCCGGCCACATGACCACGGAGACGTCCTCGGACAAGTGCTGGCTCTTCAGCTTTGAAACGGAGATGAGCACTGGCCCCTAGAGTTGGAAACGACTAGCACGCATGTGCGGGGGAACCTTTACCTTTACCTTTACCTTAAATAGTACAATAATGTCAACCACTGCAAAAAATGATGGTAATCACTTCACAAAATATTTTAAATATGAAAAATCTGAGATTTAACCTACCTTTTTTTTTTGCTGAAACTGTGAGGTTTATTAATGGGAAGGATGCATTTGCTGAGTGGGCGCTGCAATTTCGTTGGAGATTAGGGAGTTTTAATCATAAGTTACTAGGTTCAATATGTTCCTATTAACCTCCACACTTTACTGACACCCCCCCCTTTTGACCCCAACCATTTATCAAATCTCTTTGATAGAATTCTTGGGGTCGCTATTGACTGTTTTGTGTAAATGTTGGCCTATATATGAAGCTAGTCTTGAATGTTGGAGACCTACAGTGGTACTTGTCTGAAATGGTATAGGATCTCCTGCTTGAGCAGGGGGTTGGACTAGAAGACCTCCAAGGTCCCTTCCAGCTCTATTCTGATTGGGTTCAATTAACTTGGTTGCCTCTAGTTCAGAAACATCAATTGTTCCACAAAGGTGTTGCTGCATGGTTGACCCAATAAGCGCGTTTCCTTGTTCATACCCCTTCCCGTCATGCAAATCAGTCTAAAACACTATTGACAAAAACTCTTCCAATGGCAGAAATCCAGGTTAAACAAAAAAAAAACTTAGAGGGGTTAGATTGAGTTGGGGGGGGAAATGAGTTGACTTTGAAGACAAGGCTAAACAGGTACATTAAAAATATACTTGGATTTTGTACTTAAATACAGTTGCACGGCTCAGCAAAATCACAACTTAACAGCACATCATGCAGTCTTAAATGCAAGCCCTGTGTTTCAGAGAGCATACTCCTAGGAAAATATAACTAGATTTACAATCCCCAAGCATTTATCTGAATGGAGGTGGCCTTCAGAAAACTTCCTAGCAAAACAACTTCACAAGCAAATAAAGAGCATCAGCTGAGAATGGGAGAATTGCACAGCATCATCAAATAAGGGCCACAACTTGCATGCCTCCATGAAAGACCACATGCAAACTCTGCCATTGGAAGAGCTTTTGTTGACGGGGTTTTAGACTAGTTTGCATGATGGCAAGGGATATGAAGAAGGCATAGTGCTTATATTAGGTCAACCATACACTTTTGTAGAACAATGTGTATTTCTGAATTAGAGACAACAGAGTTAATTGTGGCACTGTAGGCCTCCAACATTCAAGATTAGCTTTATATAGGCCAGAATTTACACAAAACAGTCAATTACATTTTTGTGCTAACGTCAAAGTGCTTGACCTTTTAACCTTATCATGTTTTGTTGCCGATGTTGATGATTGGAGTGTTTCCCCTCTCCTCCCAACCCAACCCACCCCCGTTGCTTGAAGAGACTGCCAGGGTCCTCTGCATGCCAAAACTTGGACAAGCCTACCCTTTGGGTTAGTTGGGTGGCCCGCAGATCTTGTCTCGAAAAGCTCCCTTTTCCAAATAAAGCCAAGTTTTGTGGCAGCCTTTTAGCTCGAGGTGAGAATTTCTGCTAACAAGGTTCTGCAAAGGGGCAGTTTACTTTTAAACTGCCATTAAGCAAGAATTCCTGAACAGACAAGCTATCTCACAAGCAGCAGTTTCAGAAATACGTCAAACTTCCTTTCTGAGCTCTAGAAGATTGCATCTGTGCTGCAACTCCTCTCCACCAATGGGAGGGGAAAACTTGCAAAGTTTAGTCATCCAAATGGCCCTCTTATCTGCCAAAACCTAGAGCCAAAGAACACAACAACCACTCATTTCTCCCCCCCCCTTATCCTCACCCCCTAAGCCTTGCACAAATGACCCAAACTTGGTCAAGTTCACATGTCCCCAGAGATGATTGCATTTCACTGCTTCAAAAGAGCTTTGGTCTGCACAGCCTGTAGCAGCAAATTTACACTTCAAAAAGCAGACAGCTTTTTTCCACATCTTATTCACTTAATGGGTGAGAATGTAAAATTAGTTCCGTTGCTGATGAGGACCTTAAGCGAATTGAAAAGTGTTCATTTGTCAGCACAGACTTACTGCCTGGAACATGATTATATAGCTAATCCAATAATGGGTTTTGATGCTGAGCACTTATTTATATACAGCATCTATTGTTATCTGTTGATAATCAGGGCCTACAATTTACTCTTATTTTCCAAGTGTGTCATTAGATACAGAGACATCTCCTGGATATTACATGTGGTTAACAGTCCCACAAATGCACATGAACAAAACCTCAGGAACCGAGCGCTGTCTACTTCTAAATGAATCAGGGTTGAATTTGAGCTTATAGGGTTTAAAATACGAATGACTAATAAAGTATGTTGAGAAAGGAAACTCTGAGTACTATTTCATGTGGCACCAGATTAAATTTTTACATCCAAATGTTGCTGTTTCAGAGGGTTTTTATGAACGGATGTTTGGCTGTCTTTCTGATATTAACTTCCCCTGAGTGTTAGTACTTAAAAAGGTTTGGAATAGTTACAGGTTTGTTTGTTTTTTCAATAAGGCTTCTTCACTTTATATTAAGTAGGGGGACTAACTTCATAATAGTTTTAATAATTCCCCAAAGAATTTTAATTTTCTGTTTACACACCAAGCAGGTTTACATTCTGCACTTTGAGAAGACAAATGAAAATGTTTTCCCAAGGCACTGGAGTAATTTAACACAGCTGCATTTTATGTATGTTTGGAATGATTTTAAGGATCAATGAAGAACAGGTGACCTAAATATTATTGGTGACCTACATTCTTTGGACTATTGCAACGTGCTCTGCAGGAGGTTAATTATGAAGGTGACGCAGAAGCGTCAGCTGGGGCCCAATACAGAAGCCCCAGTCATTTTTGGTGCACCTCAGTATACCCCCATCATGTTGCTACTGTATGGATGGGGCTGGTAAACCCCCTGAGTATACATGTTATGTGCTCCTTGTGCATGGTTGGCCAAAGAGCAATTGTACTTGGGCTGCAATCTATCTCCCATTGATAGGGCCCCTGATGGTTCTTCTGCTCGTACCATCCATCTTTCTGTGTTTCTGTGCATCCGGCCTGACCCTTGGCAAGTCCTTCCCATCAGAAATGCCAACCACCATGGGCTTTTCTACATGGGGGTCAGCTGCAGTTGCTTTAACATGCGCTGCAGCGTGCCATTGTCCAAAATTGCAAACGGTGGAGAATATGGGGAAAGTGAAAAGAGAGCGAGAGTATAAGAAGGAAGAGGATAGGTTGTTTTGCCTCTAACTGTTGGTGCATAACATTGGCTAGCTAGGAAACAGCCCTGGCCACGGGCCTGGGTGATGAGCCAACATTGTGGAAATCAGATAATTCTGATAGCTTAGATGTTTAAAGAAATTAGACAGGCTCACTATTAGGCAATGATCATACCAAAAAGGAATATCACAGACCTACTGATTTCAATAAGAGATAGCAGTGCAGACCTACGGGGTACAGTACATTTTTTTTCTCCCTCCTGTTGAATCATGTCCAATTCACAAAGGCTGCCTGGGCCAGTCCCTGGCAAGGTTTTTAAAAAGTGGTTTGCCTCCATGGGGCAGAGAGAAAGTAGAGAAAAGCACAAGGTGACCCAACTGGCTTTGTGCTCAGGGTGAGGCTAGAATTCCTAGTCTCCCAGTTTCTAGCCTGATGCCTTAACCACTACACCAAACTGGCTCTTGGAGTAACATCTACTCAGACAGTAACTAGGGAAAGTGGGTATTTATTTTATTTATTTTATTTTAATTCCATTTATATCCCGCCCTTCTCCGAAGACTCAGGGCGGCTTACAAGCTTAGCAGTAGCCTTCATTCTATGTATATGCCTGCTTATTAGGGCTTTCATACACCCCCCCAAGTGGCATTATTACAAAGTCAGCTTAATTGTCCCCAACAATCTGGGTCCTCATTTTACCTACCTCGGAAGGATGGAAGGCTGAGTCAACCTTGAGCCTGGTGGGATGCGAACCTGCAATAATTGCCGGCAGCTGGTGTTACTTAAGGAGGCATTAGCCCACTGCTCCACCAAGGCTCCACCAAGGGTATAGAACAGTCTCAATCAATGCCTTGGAATGAAATACTAGCTAAAACAAATTTGGCTGAACTGGGCCTTTTTTTTCCTTTCTTTAAACTGCAATGGGAAGGAGCTGTGGTTTGGTGCACATTTAGCTTGAATTGGCTGTTGTAGCTTCATCAAAGTCTGGCTTGTAGCACATTCCAATGCTATAACACCCCTAGTAGCTGAAATACTCCTGGTAATGAATCTTTCCATGCTACTGCCATATGACATTTCTCTATATTCTTTAATTCCGTAAAAAAAAACCAGTGCAGAATAATTACTGGATTGTTGGACAAGGACCAGAGAGATCTAGGTTCAAATCTACCTCTCAGTCCTGCCTACCTCACAGCGTTGCTGATGTGAGAATAAAAGGAGAGCAAACCTCCCTTTTCTGTCTCTTTGCAAATTGGGCTAGAAATCTATTATTAACAAAAGAAAAACATTTGTGTGAGCTTGGATCACAATTATAGCTTTGCCCACAATTCATTAAGAGACGCATTTGGATGCCAAACAAGATGTTAAAGCAAATGGAACCACTGAACTGCCTTGCCTGAAATACACAAATTATGACACATTTTCATTTCAACAAACATTTTGGTGGATAGTAACTTTTATTCTCCTCCAGTCTGCAGGCAACCCATCTGTATAAGGCTTAGAGCTTCCTTTGTCTGATGCCTCTTAAAATATATTATTTAAAATGCAAATTTTACACTTTACAACCCTATATAAAGATTTACAGTTTACCTTGGTAAGGATTTTGCAGACACAGTGTGATGAAAGAAAAAACAGTCATGATCTGATTGAGAGCTAATAAAAATCAGGACTGAAAACTGAAAATAGCACCCTTATCATCTTTCTTTCATTTAGACCTGATTACTAGGGGATTATAATGCAATCACAGCTATGTGTGAGAGGTAACTATGGGAACCAGTTTTAACTGTTTATCTAGCCAAAGATCTTAATTTAAGTTTGAACACTCACATTCATTTATATGAAAGACGCCAAGGAGACAAAGTACAGAAGAAACAGATGCTTGCTTGTTCTTCTCATTTAACTTTATAAGCTACCGCCCAATTTGTCTTTCAAGGCCAAAATTAATTTCTGATGACAGTGTGAGTAAGTAATAAATGAAAAGTTCCTGTCCTGGGAAACTTGGTTTGAGTCAGGCTAATTTTAAGCAGCACAGGAAGGGGGGGGGGACGGGACTGCAGAACACAAACTAAACTATACTTAATGGTTCTAAAAAGGACACCAATAACATATATATTCACTCTTCTGCTGATTGCCAGGATTTATAGAGAGGGCATAACACCTTTCTCAAGAAGGTGAATCAGGGGAAAAGAAATCAAAAGACAATATACTGTCCATTCTTTCTTTCTTGTGCTATTTCTCAAGTCAGTTCCTTGATTTCTGTTTAGATCTCCAAATTATTCAAACTTTCTTTGCTCAGAACTAATTTGTGCCTCTTGCTTGTTCCAGCACAAGATGAGTCTATCATTTCGAGTAAGCAGAATGGATGATGGTGTCCCCACCCCACTGCTAGCTTGCTGAGAAGACCACCACCACGTAATATTTTTTTTTGGCTCTCCATTAAAAGTAGCATTTTCCCTTCTCTGTTAATTTAAGCAAGACAATCTGATCCATAAATGTTCTACGTTCCAAATTATTCAAATTCCTCTATTCCGATTGGTTGGTGTGTACTCTGATGGAGATGCCCTTCCATTTTCTCTTCTCTATCTTCAGCGGCTTTTTTGTAGTGGTTTGCCTGCCATGAAAGACTGGACGTGTTCATTCATTTATTTATTTGCAGGTTAATAATGGAATGGGGAAATGCTGGTTGTTTGTTTTAATTGGATGACATTGGCAAGAGTTCTGTGAGGGTTCACTTCATAACTCAGGTGGCAAGATGAACTGAGCCTTGGTGGAGCAGTGGGCTAATGCCTCCTTAAGTAACACCAGCTGCCTGCAATTAGTGCAGGTTCGCATCCCACCAGGCTCAAGGTTGACTCAGCCTTCCATCCTTCCCAGGTAGGTAAAATGAGGACCCAGATTGTTGGGGGCAATTAAGCTGACTTTGTAATAATGCCGCTTGGGGGTGTGTGAAAGCCCTAATAAGCAGGCATATACATAGAATGAAGGCTACTGCTAAGTTTGTAAGCCGCCCTGAGTCTTCGGAGAAGGGCGGGATATAAATGGAATTAAAATAAAAAAATAAATAAAAATAAAACTATTGTTTTCCTGTTTTTTACCAGTGCTCAAAAGAAATGCCCAGAGAAGGGACAGTTATTGGTACTTACGTCCCTGGCATGGGGAAAAGAAGCAGGAAAATCCATCAAGCTTGTTGGCCACAGCCCAGACAAAACATTTCACTACCTCTGAGATGAAGTGGAAGAAAAGGATTGATATCTGAACAGGAGGTCCTTAAACCACTTTGATTTCCAACCAGATTTTGCCCTAAAGACAAGCAGCTGAAAACTAAATGTGGGAAAGCACCTAGATCAAGAATGGAGATCCATCTGCAACCATCACTGGAGATTATTGTTCTAAGAAAGATAAAACTAAGTTTTCCAGTTTTTATGAATTTTAAGGGAGGGGATCTTTTAGCTTTATCAGTGTATGAAGCCCATTGGGTGTTTAACAGAGCTCTTTTATTTCATTTCAACGTAAACTGGCATCACTTGTGTTCAGCATTATCTTGGCTAGTTCTAGGAGCAGCATAAAAAAAGACTTGTAATTCCAGATGACCTCTGGTGCCTTGGTAGTTTATCCCAGACTTTTAAAGGCACAAAGCCAAAAATAATCAGTTGTCTTGAAAACCTGAATGTTATAACTATATATCAGTGACCCTTGAATAGGTAACAGAGTCTACATTTATTCCTTCCTCATTTTTTTATTCCTTCATTGTTTTTCTTTTCATGTCCGTATATGCAAAAAGAAATAATAAATGTTAACTCTTGTGTCTATTAGTAGAATTTTTAAAAATACATTTTTTTTCCTACTGGATATTCAATTTGACGGAAGAGAATTTGCTTTTCATTAAAGAAAATATGAAAAAAGAAGAGATTTTTTATTAAAATTGCTAAATGGAACATGGTGTCCAGATAGTTATTTAATTAAAAGATAGCCAAAGTGTATCTGTATCTTTGTTTTGTGTATATGTATTGGAATAAGTTGTATGTTGCTCTACAATCATCTCTCCAACAAGTCTGTACTTTTTCTAGTTTCTCTTTCTTTCTTTCTTTCTTTCTTTCTTTCTTTCTTTCTTTCTTTCTTCTTTCTTTCTTTCTTTCTTTCTTTCTTTCTTTCTTTCTTTCTTTTCCTTTCCTTTGTCTTTTACCGCTTCAGGTATCGAGGGAGATACAAAGTTCTGGTTTTTGCTCTTCTGACGGCCTCAACCATTGTTGTTTGATACTGTTGTAGTTTGTCTTTGATGTTGTCTCTCCATCTTCTTCCATGTCTGCCTTGCGTTCTTTGACCTTCTCCTCTTTTTGTATATGCTTTGTATGGTGTAGGATCCAAAGACATTCTCTCCAGGTGAGCAAACTACTTTATTTGCTGTTTTTGTATGTAGTCTTCTTTCTCTTATGATCTCATTTCTGATTTTATCTTCTGGTCACTCCAGCAGCTTTCCTCAAATATCTTTCTGGCTTCCCACTTTTCAAATAAATCCCATAAGGAAATTCCTTCAGTTTTTCAGTTTAGAAAGAAACTTCAAAAAGTTCCTTTCTAAACCGAGAACTCTTCCTTTGTGGCAAGAGATTTTTTTTGTCTCTTTTAACTTTTCTTTCAGTCTTTAAATAAATCAATCTGTTCACCATCCACATTTACAACCAAAACAATCTCCCTGGTTTTAGAATTGGCCAAGTTAGGAAGCCATTTTAAGAGATGGCAATTTCTGGCTCTATTATTTCTCAGGAGTCGATCCCTAATGTGATCTCAGAACTAGATAGCATCAAATTATAGTAACAGACTCTATCAGCTTGTGACTTTGGACAATTGGGTTGTAACAGTATTGAGATAAGTGGACAAACAGCCT
Organism: Vipera berus; assembly: GCF_964194415.1. Taxonomy (NCBI): domain Eukaryota; kingdom Metazoa; phylum Chordata; class Lepidosauria; order Squamata; family Viperidae; genus Vipera; species Vipera berus. Next base: position 60,642 of record NW_027673581.1, read on the forward strand.
GATCTCATGCATGCTTGCAGACAGAATTAAGTACTGTACTTGATCTTAGTCAAAAAGGCTCAGAAATGATACTGACTCCAGCAAGATAAATTCCACAGACTTTAGCAAATGTACCAGAAAAGTGAATGAACAAAACCACATCAACAAAGAAATGGGGCTGAAGAATTCACACAAACAAAAATGATGTGTCTCTCAAGATTTTCAGGAAATAAACATAACTAGTAGAGAACAGATCTTTTCTCTGGTGGAAAAAAATATCTGAACATTTCCCTCCACTATACCTAAATTATTGTACTTGGTAAGTTTGTGTGTGTTTCACACATACACATACTGTTGTAATGTTGACTACATGGACAAATCTATGTAGTTTTCTTGGGAAGAGTTTAAAGTAGTTTCCATTGCCTTCTTCCAAGGGCTGAGAGAGAGAAAGATTTAAGGTCACCTATCTGATTTTATACCTAAAGCAAAACTAAAACTCACAGCCTCCTGTTTTCTAGGCCATCATATCAAAGCAGCAAAGAAATATTAAAAAAACATCAATTTTTGGCTACCATCTAGTGGATATTTAGATTTTTGCAGGTCAGATCTGGTCATCCTAGTTATATCTGTTTCACCAATTGAGGAAATATTAATTAGCTTGCATTCGTATCCTCTACCACTGCTGTACCAACAATATAAGGCAGTTTCCTATGAACTTTTATGTTTCAGTTGGGTTATTGTCCCACAGAAATAAGTCTGTCCTATTATTCATCCTTCACACAATGTTTCCGAACCCTGGCAACTTTAAGAGGTCTGGACTTCAACTCCCAGAATTCCTCAGCCAGGAGCCTGGCAGGGGAATTCTAGGAGTTAAAGTGCAAGAATCTTAAAATTGGTAATGTTGGGGGAAAAATGCTTCAAAGGGATCTCTCTTAGGAATTCTGAAGGGTCACATTCATTTCCTACCTTATGGACTATATACAGAGAAACTGCTCAACAAATTTGTAGATTTTACCAAACTGAAGTCAAAAACAGCATTCAAGATTACTTCGATTGAATGAGAAAATGAATTCAAAACTAACAAAACAGATAAATATGAAATTCTACATTTAGGTAGAGATAATCAGTTGTGCAGAAGCAGAACAGAAGATTCTGAGGTGGATAACTCTACTTTGGATTAAATTCATTTCCAGGTGATTTCATGACAGTATCTACCGGTATGTAGTTTTTTGGACAATAATATGGATGTGGGTTTCCCATCACTTTCTTCCGAGATTTTTTTTTTAAAAATTCCTAGTATAGCCTACAAACATTTATTTCCTAGTGGTCTCAAACCAGATTCTAATCAAAACTAACCCCATTTAGCATTTGACATCAACTAGGTTCCATTCAAACTTCGATAACAATATACCTGATTTTAGTAGCCCACCAGCTAAGTGTAGTCACATTAAAAACTGGTGCAATTCCAGATTATCACAACAATAGCAAAAAAATCCAGAAAAGTAGTGTTTTGAATGAACTCTCTGAGGAGAATTGAGTCTAATTACGAACACCGCAATTTTAGAAATGCTCACTCATTCTGTCCAGACAGGGCAATGTAAATGATGTTCATTCTAGAAGAAAGTTTAATGGATTGCCTTAAAGCAATCCAAGATCCATATTCAAATATATGGAAAATTGCCCAATCAGTGGACATTTCAGAAAAGAAGACCTCAGCTAACTACAACGACTGGAAGCAGGCTGAACACCACCAAGAATTTTCTGATAATGCAAGGTGGTCATATATGGAGCAAAAATGCCAAATATGCCAGACGCTTCTTCATTACAGATTTTTAAACCAAGACTGGATGGGCACTGCTCATTCGCTACAATTAAAGATCAGACTAGTCAGTCCTTGATCCTCAGAGAAATTCTAACCTTCTATTATGCTAATATTGGCCTCTGCAATTGGCAGCAATATGAAACCAGTAAATGGAATTGGTCTGGCCTAATACCAACAGATGTTTTTTGCCTAGTTAAAACAAAATAAAACAGAACTTTTTGCTTGCTTCATTCCTTTCAAGCCACTGATTACAGAGTTCTAGATTTCTGACACTCACAGATGCACAAATGGATAAATTTTCAGCATCAATATTCTGCGTATGCAATTCAATGAACCCTTTGTAATAACTCTCAAGATTAAATGCTTCTCCTGGCTTCTGCTTTTGAGAAAAATCATTCCTCCTCACATATGAATGGAATTTTTCATTAGCAGCAGTGGATTGGAAAAAAAACCGAGCAGTCATTTATTGATTGATCTATTTATTTTTTTACTAAGATTTCCCTGCTACTCCATTCAATACTGGCTTTGATGCTAAGCTGCAGAGGGGAAATATTGTGTTGGAGGAAAGGGTGAAGTTTCATTCATGATGTCCAGTTGTCTTAGTCTGATCTGGTGCACCATACATTTTCTTTAAAGAAAAAAAAACACTCTGCCATGCTTGGCCTAAACATGGTTTATTGAATAATAGTCTAGATTCTTAAGTATGAACTACGCAATATAAACCATAATGATTGAGTTGATAGCTGACAATAGGCCTAAATCAAATAAAATATATTATTACTTTGCATAACGGAGGGCTCCAGCGATTGTATTTAAGGGACTATGTCATTTTCCCTGAGAAAAAATGAGCTCCAGGCTCCTTGGAGAAATGCAGCATACACATGTTGACTCCCAAACCATGATGGATTCTAGAATCTGCACCTGAGCAAGAACGTAGACTGTATTAAGGATGAGCTGGCAGGATCAGGCAAAGCAAAACGCAAGCCTCACAGGGCTCTGAATTAGGACCAGGAGGAAGCATGTTCATCTCTCTCTCTCTCTCTCTCTCTCTCACACACACACACACACACACACACACACACCCTTTTCAGATTCTCAGATTGCTGCAAAGTTCTGCCGAAGGCAGGTGTAGACAGAAGCCCTTCTGGATCCCTGATCCAGCTAACTGCCTAGCTTTCAAAGAAAGGAAGCCAAAAGAAAAAAGAATGCACTTACAGACAATATCCTCAGCAACATTGCCCCAAATGGAAATACAGAACTATTTACAGAAAGATGAAAGTATAGAACTGATTATAGAGTTCTATATACAAGTAGTCCTTGGTTACAAACATTCATTTAGCAACCGCTCAAAGTTATAATGGCACAGGGGGGGGGAAAATGGGATTTATGACCAGTCCTTGCACCTTCAACCATGGCAGCATTCCCCACAGTCACGTGTTCAAAAATCAGGTGCTTGGTAACCAGCATGCATTTACAACAATCGCAACATCCTAGAGTCATCTGATCACCATTTGTGACCATCCCAGCTGACTTCCAACAAGCAAAGTCAAGTTAAGTGAATCCATCTTCTCCCATTAAGTTTGCTTAATGCTGCTATGATTCACTGACGTCAACTCTGGCAAAAGGTTGTAAAATTGGGTGCGACTCGCTTAACAACCATCTTGTTTGGCAATGGAAATTCTGATCCCCATTGAACTCGTAAGTCAAGGACTACAATCTATATATATTCTGAGCCTGTTATTTAACTCACACATAGCGAATGCAATCTTCAATCCACTTCCTTGAGATTAAAACCCATTGAACGTGGTGGGGGTTGTTTTGGGGAGCAGTAGAAGCCTGAAGTGATTCTGTCATTCTTCTTCCCTGAACAGCCAATCTAATGTCTTCTTCTCCCTAGAATATATAGTGCAGAGGTCTTCAAACTTGGCCCTGTTATGACTTGTGGACTTCAACTCCCAGAATTCCTCAGCCAGCGTGCCTGGCTGAGGAATTCTGGGAGTTGAAGTCCACAAGTCATAAAAGGGCCAAGTTTGAAGGCCCCTGATATAGTGTAATATACAGCATAATATAGAACAGTGTAGCATAGCTGGCTGGGGAATTCTGGGAATCAAAGTCCATCTTAATGTTGCCAAGTCTGAAAAACACTGGTATAGAATATAGCAGTTTCACTTTGCCTGCTATATTCCTTAGAAACACTTCTTCTTTCTGGTCACACTTTCTCCCTCTCAGCTTGTCTTCTTCTGACCTATTATTATCTTTTTTTTTAACCTTTTATCAGTTCCCTCCTTTAGCCTTTCTAAAAAAACCTCAGCTATCTGCTGCACTTTGTGTTCTTTTACATTAGGATGGTTTGTTTAACAACGTTCTTCCTATGTATGTTTTTTTTTCTATCACTCCTTTTGGGGAAAAAATGCTCAGAGTCTCAAAGGACTTTAATTTTTATTGATACAGGGGGAATGAATAAGGAGGGGGAAAGAAGACTGACCAAACCCAAAGCTGTTTTTAGCACTGGCCAAAACATCTCTCTTCAAACACATCTGTCAATGAATGCTATACAGCACCTGTGTTTAAGCAGTAAAGGCTTTCCTTTTTTCCCCTCTTAATAATGTCTTACATTAATGGTGCTTTAATCTAGAAATTCCCAAGGCACTCTCCATTTAGATTCAATAATCTCTCCCATTTGCCACCAAACTGAATCTGTCTCCAGAGTGAAACTTGGCAGTAGAGAAACAGTGCAACAGTTTGCAAGGGAATATACTAAAAGATGAGCAAAGTGAAAGTGTAACACAGGGGTCCCCAAACACGCCCCCCCCCGGGTTGTGGCCCACTACCGGGCCTTGAGCCCTTCAGAACCGGGTCACGGAAGTGGCGGGTGAGCACACGCACACACATCCCCACTTTCGTGAGCAGCAGATGAGTGCATGCACACATGCTCCACGGGCACAAGTGACGGGCATGTGTGCACACTGCTCGCACAAATGGAGCTGCACACAAGTGTACCCGCTGCTCATGCGGACCCATTCCCTTTCAGTCAGTCAGTAAAGCTGGAAAGGTTGGGGAACTCTAATGTAACACAAGGAGAACCAGGGCACTTTCATACTAGGCCGATGTAAGGAGCTTGTTGTGATTCAGGGTCAGCCTGTGGGTTCGGCAGTTGGGTCGGACGAATCAGAGGAAGAGGGGGGTCTTGAAGACCTTGCTGAGGGGGTTGAAGATCTTGCTGATGATAGCCCTCAGGCAGGCCCCTCCCACTTGGTCACCATGCAGACCCAGCTGTGTGAGCCTGACAGTGTGGATGAAGATGACCCACAGCTGGCCCTGTTCAAGGACGCCCGACGCAGGAGACAGTCAAGTAAGAGTAAAGAGAGGAAGGCTGTGGGGCTTCTCGGAAGGAGGCAGAGAGAGGCCACGCCCTGAACTCTTTATAAAGGGAATGTTTGGGGAGGGCTGGTTTGCTGAAAGCAACCGCTCAGATAGTGTTTCAAAGCTCAGGTATCTTGGTGTCTTGTCTGTTTTTGTAATAAATTTGGCAGACGTATTCCAGCCTCTTGCCGTCTGTAAAGGGGTTGCCTTTTCTGCAAGGCCGGTAGCAGGCTGGTACAGAACAGAGCTGAACGTATACATAAGCAAGCTCTTGCAGACAAGTCCTTACAGTATGAGAAAATGTATGTGCAAATCTTCACAATTCAAGGCAGCATCTAGCCTGTCAAGTCCAAAACAACAAGAGAAATGGACTCTGATTTTCCCTTCTCCCAGAAGTGCTGGTGGGCGAGTTTCAAACTCTGTGGACATGAACTGTGCGGGTAAAACCCAACCACATGCTTCCACTCATACCATAGAATAACATTCACTACAGTATAAGCATTTGGTGGCTGCAGGAGGTGGGAAAAGAGAAAGGGGGAAAATTCCAATATGGAAAGGTTTTTTTTTCTTTTTAATCATACAATCCTGGATTTCAAGTGTTGGGAATTGAATCCTTTTTCTCCATACGATCACAGATGAACATGTATGTGTAAAGTGCATACATTTCGTTATGCATGCACCCTGGCTTATAATCACAGTAGTCCCCTACCCAAAACACACATGCACAGAGCTCATAAATTCATCAATGTGAAGTAAAGATGGGCAAATTTATTTCTTCTGTCCAATTTCACTTTCACACAGCTGTTCTTTTATTGTAATTTGTTTCCACATTAATCTAGAGACAAGGCATCTGGGGAATGGTGAACCAACAACAACTGTAATTTCATTATGGATTTATGATATGGATTCTCCTCATGACGGTATATTATTTTGCTTTAATTTTAATTGTGGTGAATTGGCAAGAATCCATTGACAGTATATAAATCAAATAAATAATTAAAATAGGAGTAAAACAGAGCCAAATTTGCCACATGAATTAATGAATATATACAGGTAGTTCTTGACTTACCACCATTCATTTAGTGACTGTTCAAAGTTACAAAACACACTGAAAAAAGTGACTTATGACCACTGGAGGCTAAAACATATAAGGAACAGTTGCAGGAATTGGGTATGTCTACTCTAATGAAGAGAAGGGTGAGGGGTGACATGATAGCAGTGTTCCAATATCTCTGGGGCTGCCACAAAGAAGAGGGAGTCAAGCTATTCTCAAAGCACCTGAAGGCAGGACAAGAAGCAACTGATAGAAACTAATTAAAGAGAGAAGAGAAACTTCCTGGAGAAACTTCCTGACCATTAGAACAATTAACCAGTGGAACAACCTGCCTCCAGAAGCTGTGAATGCTCCAACACTGGAAGTTTTTAAGAAGAGACTGGACAGCCATTTGTCTGAAAAGGTATAGTGTTTCCTGCCTGAGCAGGAAATTGAACTAGATGACCTCCAAGGTCCCTTCCAACATCATCATCATCATCATCATCATCATCATCATCATCATCATCATCATCATTATTATTATTATTAATTATTAATTATTATTATTATTATTATTATTATTATTATTATTATTATTATTATTATATTATTATTATTATTATTATTATTATTATTATTATTATTATTATTATTAACCATTGCAGCATCCCATAGTCATGTGATCAAAACTAAGGTGCTTGGCAACTGACTCACATTTATGACAATGGTAATGACCCAGGGTCATGTGACCATCTTTTGCAACCTTCTGACAACCAAAATCAATTGGGAAGCCAGATTTACTTAACAACCGTGTTACTAACTTAACAACTGCAGTGCTTTACTTAACAGCTGTGGCAAGAAAGATCGTAAAATGGGGCAAAACTCATGTAACAACTATTTCACTGAGCCACAGAAATTTGGGGCTCAGTTGTGATCCTAAGTTGAGGGCTACCTCTAAATGTTAGCAAATAAAGACGCCCTCATGTCAAACTTAAACTTCTGGTAAACTGAGGAAACATTTATTGGCAATGTTTGGCAGCCGCCAAAACATTTATCTAAACAAAATCAGAAAACATCATTAAGAGACCACTATATTACAATCATGTTCACTGCCTAGATTAAACACTATAATGAGGGCAACATCTCCCAGGGAAGGGGGATGAATAATTATGGTGTTGCTCCTGAAAAGGCCCCATCTCTGAAGAAAACCATTTTGAGGTGTTCTTGCAACCAGTTCCTGGAAGGACAAATCATGAATTGTCCCATTCTGAAGAAATAATCATTCATTCCTTAATACATTCTTTCTTAAATTACAGTGTGTTCTATATAGAATTACCCTGGAACAAAGTTCACATCTGGCTAGACTGCTGACAGATGTGATTTTCCAAGTCATAAATAACATTGCCTGGAATCCTTGCAAAATCTTCCACTTTATTGCTAAACCCAATTCAAGTTGCTAATTCCTATCTATAAAACAGAAATTCTCAAAGAATTAAAGTCAAGAGACATAAATCGCTGCCTCCTTCAGTAAAGGAAGTGTTTCAGCCTCCTACTATATTTCATTTTGTAAGCCGTTTTTCCAAACAGAAATTGTTTTGTACAAATTACTTTAGCCCAGGACAATGACTCCACAGATACTAGCAGTTTTTGACATTATCACTATCAATGGAGTCTGTATCCATGGCGTTTTGCTCTGCAAAAAAATATCCTTGGTAGATAAAATGAGGTTACACATGGGCAGCATTAAAAAGTGGCCTGTTTATTTACTTAAAGGACTAACATGGTTGCTCATCATAAGAAATACAGCTCTGGGTGCCTCATAAAAGCAATCAAACTCCCAAAAACAATAAAAGCAAAAACCTGGCACCTCAGCCATCATCCTCTAATGCATCCAACCAAACCATCCCAGGTTTGTGTGGGAATGAGATAAAGCTTGTAACAGCAACAGAGCTGGAATGTACCTTAGAGGTGATCTAGTCCAACACCCTGCACTTCTAGGACACCTATACCAGTGGTGGCAAACCTTTTAGAGACCAAGTGCCCAAACCACAACCCCAAACCCACTTATTTATCGCAAAGTGCCAGGGCCGCATCAGCATTCTGGTGCCTTCGGGGGGCCAGGGAGGCACCTCTGAGTGCCGCCTCTGGCATGCAAAACCCGGGGGTGCAAAAATGGGCCACCCTGCCGCAAGGCACAAAAACGGCTGCCACTGCGCTCCACGGTGCAGATACAAGGCGCTGTACCACGCAAAAATGGGGCAGGGCTGGTATCACGCAGGCACTAGCCCCACCCCATTTGCAGCATGTGCATGCTCGCAGCCCTGTGCACGCATGCACGCATGTAAAAGGCTTCCCCCTCCCTTTTCTTCCAGTCCACCAATCGACAATGGTTGTTGACCTCTGCTCTGCCACCTCTACCCGAGCTTACTAGTTGGCCACTTCGCCTCCTTTGTGCTGGGCTCCTGCTCCAGGTGGCGGTCTGATGGACCTGCTGCTGGCGGCAGTGGTGGTGTGTGTGCCAACAGAGAGGGCTCCAAGTACCACCTTTGGCATGCTATTTCTGGTAAATTGCTATCCAGTCTCTTCTTAAAAGCCTCCAGTGATCGGGCATACAAATTCTTCATAAGCATCTTCATCTTTGGCTGAGATGTGCTTTTAAGGCAAACAAAGTCACACATTTCATCCTGAGTCTTCAAAGCTATATCTGCATCTGCAGTAAGCCCACAGTGGGGGAACAGAGTCTATGCAGAAAGTCAAGAGTCAGGTAGACCCAAAAACTAATATCATCAGTCCTACTGTAATGTATTAGGCTTTGTCTTGCTAAGGGAATATCACGTGGGTTAATTGCTGGAAGGTTGCTCAAGCAGGGAAGCTGGTTAATGGCTCCCAGCTCCTCAGACAACCCATCTCCAGCGCCGCCATTGGCTGCCTCTAGGGCGGCAATAGGTTGCTTTAAACCTATTGGCTTCCACCTAGAGGCCAGGGTATAAATTGCTGCATTCGCAGCCCTGTTTCTCAGTTCAGTTCCTGCAACCAAATAAACAATGATCCTTGCTGAACTCACTCACCTCGTCTCGTCATTGAAGCAACAAACCCAGTATCTAACACTGGAGACGAAGGTGGGATCCTGCTCCTCCAACTGAGCTGGAGTCACTAGGGGAGAGGCCAAGCACGCCTGGTGGGAAAAGCAATTCCCCCCACTACGGTTGGCCTAGCACAGCCACGCTAGCGACCACGTGCCCAGAGGACCAGTCCCTGGGCAATGGAGGAGCAGGACAAGAAGACAACGAGCCCCAGCTGCAAAGACCAGCAGAAATGGCCAAGGTCGGAAAGCTGGAAGAATTTGACATAGCTCACCCGGAAAGATGGTCTTCGTACCTATCCAGGGTCGAGAATTATCTACACACGAATCAACTCACCGAGGATGGCCTGAAGGCCGCTACGCTCCTGTGTGTGTGCAGCCCAGCCACATTCGACATTGCGGAGAACTTGTTTGTGCCAACGCCATTGGAGTCCGTAACGTTCACAGACGTGAAGAAGAGGCTTGGAGACCACTTTCAGCCCAAGCTGTTGGTAATCGCTTGGCGCCATGCTTTTCAACAGAGAGTTCAGCAACCAGGTGAAACAGCGTCTGAATTCATCGTGGCCTTGAGGCAGGCCACATGCCTGTGCCAGTTCTCCGATGTCGAGGAGAGGCTACAAGACTGGCTTGTCTGCAGTCTCCAGAATCAAGAGTTACAGCAAAAACTCTTCGCCAAAGAGACTCTGTTGTTCCCAGACGCGCTGAAAGAAATCATGGCGGACGAAGCTGCCGGCAGGGCAAAATGAGCCATGCAGCCCGCCAAAACAGCACAGCATGAGGAAGCCATCCACCACGAGGATGCCGAAAACACAGAAAACCTCAAAGACGACACAGAAGTCGACAAGCTACAAAGACACAATGACCAACAGCGTCACAGTGACAAGCAACAAGGGGTGACTTACAAGGCAGATCCCTTCCTTAGGTGCCCAGGGTGTGGCGGCCGCCACCAATGCATGGACTGTAGGTTCCAGACAGCCACGTGCCAGGCCTGCGGAAAGACTGGCCACATCGTGTCCATCTGCAGAGGTCGCCAGAGGGACTGGCCATTGAATCGCCAGTTGGACATCCCAACCAGGAGAGGTACTGGGGCCCCGGGACAGTATAGTGTAGGGTTTTGCTCCAGCCACAGAAGTATTTGCCGTACAGGAGCTCTCTACCCTATTAAACCAAAGTTTAGACTTCAGGTGGAGCTGCAAGGGGTCCCCTGCAAGACAGAGCTGGACATGGGCTCCGCCGTATCTATTATTTCACTTGAGACATTTAATTTCATCTGTAATCGCAGTAAGAGATGGGCCAAGCTGAGGCCATCTGACATTATACTAACTGATTTCCAGAATGCCAGAGTCGCAGTCAAGGGTGAGGCCACACTAGCCGTTAAATTTAAGGGGTTTTCTGGGCACCTGGATGTTGTCGTAGTTGGGGGTCAGCGAATGAGCCTGATTGGGCTCGATTGGTTTGATGCACTAGGCATCCAAGTAACCGGAATCAACCAGATGCAAGCCGTGAGTCTAGTGACAGTATGCGAGGAATTCACAGATGTGTTTGATTCAGCTCTGGGGACATACACAGGCCTGCCAATAACATTTAAATTAGATTCTACTGTAGTGCCAGTCAGGATTAAACCTCATAGGGTGCCATTTGCTCTTAAACACAAGATAGACGCTGAGTTAGATAAACTTGTTGAACAGGGAGTACTGCAGCCAGTAGATGGGGCGAATGGGAGACCCCAATTGTAACACCACTAAAAACCAATGGGGAGGTCAGAATCTGTGCTGATTACAAATGCACAATTAATCGTGCACTCAAACAGCATACATACCCGGTACCAGTAGTAAGCCACATCCTGGCGTCTTTGCAAGGTGGTACAATTTTTGCAAAATTAGATTTGGCTCAGGCCTACCAACAACTTCCTGTTGATGAGGCCACAACCACAGCACAGACAATTGTAACCCACAGGGGGGCGTTTAAAGTAAAATGCCTGCAATTCAGGGTCAGCATAGCCCCCAGCAGTTTTCAGGGCATTATGGAATGGACGCTCAAGGGCATTCCGGGGGTTTGCCCCTATTTTGATGATGTGCTCATCACCGGTGAGTCTACTGAGCTGCTAGCAAGGGGGCTCAGAGCCGTCCTTCAAAGGCTGCACGAAGCAGGCCTCAAGCTTAAAAAGAATAATTGTAGTATTGGAGTCCCTTCAAATGAGTTCCTGGGTTTCCGTATAGATGGTGACGGCATCCACCCTGCTGAGTCTAAAGTAAAAGCTATTCAGATGGCACCCAGCCCCAAAACAAAAGGAGTTCAGGCATTCCTAGGCCTCCTAAATTTTTACCATGTGTTCCTTTCTAACAAGGCCACAGTGGCAGAGCTGTTACACTGGCTCTTGGACAAAAATTCTGCATGGAAGTGGACTAGTGTTCATGAAAGAAGTTTTCAGGAATTGAAGGCTCTATGTCTGTTAGTTCCACGATCACTCATTTCGAGGAATCAATGCCGATATGCCTTGCGTGTGACACGTCCCCATATAAGGTGGGGGCTGTCCTAAGTCACTTAGAGAGCGATGGAACTCAAGTTCCTATTGCTTTTTACTCAAGGACACTGTCTGCTGAGCGTAATTACACTCAAATCGACAAGGAGGCACTGGCTATAGTAGCTGGAGTAAAAAAATTCCACAACTACTTATACAGCAGGGACTTCATGGTCTTCACAGACCATAAACCGCTATTGGGGTTATTCACTGCAGACAGACAGACACCCCACATCTTATCCCCTAGGATGCTAAGATGGTCCATTTTTTATTGGCTTACAGCTTTAAGCTAATTCACAAACCCGGCAAGGATATGAGCCATGCAGATGGCCTGAGAAGGCTTCCACTGCCTCAAATCGAACCAGATCTGGCCCCAGTGGCCTGCGTTTTGTCCATTCAGGACTTGCCGGAGTTTCCCCTCCACGCAGGAGACATAGCTGCAGAAATGGCAGCAAATAAGACTCTAAGCAGAGTGCTATCTTGGGTCCACACAGGGTGGCTAGATAAAAGCCCAGGTCCTGAGTTTCAGAGCTATTTCACAAGGAGACATGAGGTCTCAGCTCATAAGGGTTGTATTCTTTGGGGGAACAGGGTCATTGTTCCCACCTCATTAAAGGACAGGGTATTGCAATCGCTTCATGAAGGTCATCCGGGTATTGTTCGCATGAAAGCTTTGGCACGAAGCTATTTATGGTGGCCAGGATTAGATAAAGCCATTGAGGCTCAAGTGCATGGGGGTTACACATGCCAGCAATCTAGGCCTGAAATGCCGCACACTCCCATCCACAGGTGGGAGGATACACACACACCCTGGTTGAGGATTCATATAGACTTCGCTAAGCCCTTTCAGGGACAGCTCTTTCTTATAGTGTTCAACAGCCACTCTAAATGGCTAGAAGGTATGCCAATCGCAAATATGACTAGTGCTAGGACCATCCAGGTGCTTAGGAAACTCTTTGCAATACATGGGCTACTGGATGTAGTAGTGTCCAATAATGGGGCCCAATTTACTGTGGCAGAATTTCAGGCTTTCCTGAGGGCAAACCTCATTAGGCATGCTACATCGGCTCCATTTCACCCATCTAGTAATGGTCAAGCCAAATGAATGGTGCGCACCACAAAAGAATCATTGAACCATATAGTGACTGGGGACTGGCACCACGGACTGGCCGACTTTTTGCTCTGCCAACATTCCACGTAATGCACTGCAATGGGTAAAAGCCCAGCAGAGCTGCGCTGGGGGAGGCGCCCAAAACCCCTGAGGGGCTGCAATTGGGCAACTAGGTATGGGCCAGGAACTATGGGCATGGGAACTTGTGGGTGCCAGGGAAAATCAAAAAAACATCGGGCCCTCTCTCATACAAAGTGGGCCTAGAGGGCGGGCAAGTTATCCATCGCCATATCGATCAGCTTAGGAAGCATTTTCCAGAACAGCCACAAAGTGAGCACTTCGTCCCAGGTCCCATCCACGGACCGCAAACTGGCAACAAGGCCGATCAATCCATAGGCTCTGAGGTCCCAAGCAGTTGAAGCAATGGGGAGGTGGCCATAGGGGAGCAAAGCCCAGGAGTGCAACATGGGGGCCCTGACGGAGAAAGCCAACCAGAACACTACAGCTGCTGTGCTGACTCTGCAGAGCGATTGGACTCTGGGGTGGGCCGACATGAAAGGACCAGCCAGAGAATTCCGAGTCAGCCAGACTCACTGGAACTTATGGACCCTGGTCTACCCAGGGAGTGCCTGGCTCTCCCAGGCGTTCCATGAGGGTTCACAAGCTTCCTGTACAAGATTTTGTTCTGAAATAACTGAGCTATAATGTTGTATGTATCATTAATGTGCTGCTAGCCAGGAGACTCTCTGTATTAGCCAGTATGGAGAAATATGTATATTGCATATTACTGTTGTACCTCTGAAAAACTTTTATTGCTGTAATCATTCTCCTTTCGTTGTTATAATGTATGTACATTCTAGGGGGGAGGGGTGTAATTTATTGGGCTTTGTCTTGCTAAGGGAATATCAAGTGGGGTTAATTGCTGGAAGGTTGCTCAAGCAGGGAAGCTGGCTAATGGCTCCCAGCTCCTCAGACAACCCATCTCTAGCATCGCCATTGGCTGCCTGTAGGGCAGCAATAGGTTGCTTTAAACCTATTGGCCACCGCCTAGAGGCCAGGGTATAAATTGCTGCATTTGCAGCCCTGTTTCTCAGTTCAGTTCCTGCAACCAAATAAACAATGATTCTTGCTGAACTCACTCGCCTCGTCTCATCATTGAAGCAACGAACCCAGTATCTAACACCTACCTTGCTTGGAAAGGGCTTAGAGAAGGAGCTGAGTCATATATATATACGCATCTCTGAAATGTTGATTAACAAAGCTTACATTCCAGGTAATATCTACTTCCATTACATTGAAAAGTTAGGGCAACCTAATAAAGCCAAGGAAGTTTGTAAACTGACAGTCATAAGTAGCCAAAATGGAGCTTCCAGGAATGGCACAAAACACTAATGTTTTTCTAATAAACATGGGAGTAAATGGAGGGCTTATTTCTCCCGCACAGCCACTCAGTAACTTTCCTGAGCATTAAACTGACATAAAAATAATTGATAGGAAAGAAAATGCATTCCACTTGCAGTTCTGCCGTTCCTTCGTTATTTAAGATGAATCTGATCTGCTGCTTCCTGCTGTGGAGATTACATCTTGAATAGTTAATACCAATTTGGTTACTTTTAGGGAAAAGAAAAACAAACTTTAAAATAACACACACACACAATTTATCTAATTGGAAGACAGACGAGAGAACATCCAAGAGGAATAAATCAATGTCACTCTGCACTTCTAATAATTTCCAGGACAGTTGCTTTTTCAAAACAAAGTTTGATCAGTAAAGGTGTATATACATACATATTATGTATAAAAATAAATATGTATGCCTGTATATAGTTAAACCTATCATTAAAAAGTAATTATACGGGTGGTCCTTGACTTACAAGAGTTCGTTTAGTAACCGTTCAAAGTTATAACGGCACTGAAAAAAGTGACTTATGACTGTTTTTCACAGTTATGACCTTTGCAGCATCCCCATGATCATGCGATCAATATTCAGACGCTTGGCAACTGGTTCATATTTATCACGGTTGCAGTATCCCAAGATCACATGATCCCCTTTTGTGACCTTCTGTCAAGCAAAGTCAGTGGGGAAGCCCTGTTCCCTTAACAACCGGGTTACTAGCTTAGCAATTGCACTGATTCACTTAACAACTGAGGCGAGAAAGGTCATAAAATGGGGCAAAACTCACTTAACGAAAGTTTCACTTAACGAATGTCTCCCCTAACAACCAAAATTTTGGACTCATTATGGTTGTAAGTCGAGGACTGCCTGTAATAGAATTATTCACTTTGGCATTTTATTTCAAAATCTGGTTTCAATCTACCTCTGAGATAAATGTTAGCTTTTAGAGCTTTTGTTCTTCATATACTAGATAAGTAAAATTGAACATGCTCATCAGAATACCCTACACAACTACTACAATATCCACATGCTCCTCTTTTTATACACCTTCCAATAATCAAGTGATCTCTACATAGATTTTTTTTTGTATCCATTCTTCTAGGTCTAAAACAGAGGCAGGGTGGAGGTGAGTCTCCAAACTCCAAACTCCTTAGCCAAAGGCCGTCTCCCAAGGCTGGGTGTGGCTGAAGGAAACAATGGCACATTCATTGTGGGGTAGACATTTCCATGTTTCTCTTCTTTTTTTTTTCTGAGATCTTCTTCTGCCTTTCCCATGCCAAAGGTGCCAAGAAAGGGTCAAGTGGTTCTTAACATGAGCTGGTTTCCTTGCACAGGTTAAAATTAGACCAAAGGCTAAAGGAGATCATTCCCAAGCATGCAGCAGCCAGAAATGTGACTTAAGGAGGAGACCTTCAGAAGCAACAGGAGTCTCTCCGGACTCATGACCGAAAGCACCAATTGGTAGGCTTCCAACAAGGTTTAATACAAATGTGCTTCCTTTGTAAAGAATGTTACAGAATAACAGATGGAGAGATGAACCAGAGCAATCTGGATGGAGAAGAATCCCATGATGAATGGTTGAAGGAACCGCCTGGGGAAAAGAAGATTAAAAGTAGAACTGATGGCTGCCTTCAACTATTATCACACGGAAGATGGAGGAGACTTACTCTCCGTTGAGTGGTAGAAACTGCAAGGAAGAGTTTCTACTTAAAACTTTTTAAAGGTTCCCTAATAATAAGTGTGGGTTGATAGCAGAACTGACCAGCTTGATTGCCCGCCTTTTTCTAGAGAAACATCAATAGAGGATAAACAATTATTTGGGGGTTTGGATGCGATGACCTTAAAGATCTGTTTCACCATGAATTATCGTTGACGTGTTGATTCTGAGGGTGAGATTGCAATTTTGCACACTGTTATATGCTGGTATCAGTACTCCAATATTACAACTTTTTTAACCTGTTTAATTTAATTTGAGCTTGCTTTATGTACACTCACCATGCAACAGAGATATTGATGCCAAGCAAAGAAATCAATTAAGAGAAAAATGTGTGTGTGTGGGGGAACGTGTATCCTCTTTTAAAATGAAGAGATGAATACAGATAGGCAAAAGTCAGGTTTATGAAAGATTAAAAATGAGATTGGGAGGCACGTGCCATCTTAGGTAAGGGCAAGTAGAGATTAAAAATGGCTGTCCCATCAATAGGGCAGGAACAAAAACATTTCACAACTTGGCAGCTGGGTAGAGAGATAATCGTGTGGATAGAAAGATGGACCTCCCTGCTAAGGAAAGATAAGAGAACCAAAAAAAAAGAGGAAGTCAGAAAGGTAGTTTGGTTTTTCTTTTCAGCCACTGTGGTCTTTGCAGTTTATTATAATGCTAAAACTGAACTTCAGTCGGAATGTGGAAATTTTTTTAAAAAAATAATAATATCGATAGCATCAGCACACAGATGTCTCTGGCTTCCAGTTTCACTGCCGTGTCTTCTGATGGGGCAATAATGCAAAACCTACTAAGTTACTGATATGTGATAGAAAGCTATCTGATACCTTGGAGGCCTAGGGTTGTGGCTATATAAAGCAATTGCAACAGAAAGAATAACTGACAGCAGAGAGGCTGGAGACATGACAACAGCTTTTTTTTTCTCTCCTAAAGAGAGTTTAAAGTAGTCTTGGGGAAACTGTCTTCTCCTGGTAGACACACGTTTCGTGTAGCTTGCCACTGCCAATGAATACAGAGGTTGAACAGAATTCAGAGACAGATTAGCCCTTCGGCAAATCGTTTTATGCGTACCAGAGATAAATATAACATGCATGGCCAGCCTGAACAATAATTCATAATTTAATCTGCAGCTCTGTATTGTTTCTACAGCTGTAAAATGGGTAAGTGAGGCAGAGAGACAAAGAAGCAGTTGTGAGAACTAATCAACTGCAAACCAAAAATTACCCTTTTGTCAATGTGATACTTCTCTTTTGTGTCTTAGCCTCTACCCTTTAATGATTCCGGTGACAGGCTATTCAAGATATATTTGCAGTCCATCAGTCTCTAATTTTTTTGTATCTTGAAGACTTCTCTCCACTAAAGAATGAAAAGCTACCTCGTGAATAGGCTTCCACTGTTCTTGAGCCATCTCTGAAGGCTTTCACACCATTATAATTGTACATTTCTTTGCTGAAATGGGCAAATCATCATCCTTATAAATGCACTATTTGAAGCAATTGAATTAAAGTTTTGAGTCGGATCATGGTACGGAGACCACTTTAGGAAGAGAAAAACCTAGCATATCAAATTGTTTATGGCACCCCATCAGATTGAATTCTTCTTGATCTTCTCTATAACCCTTAAATATCTTTGGATGGAGAGTTGTCTCAAAATGCTTCAAATCCTTTTTGGACTTTCAGGGACTATTGTGAATTAATTTCCCCCTTACTTTTCTCAGTAAAACCAGGCTTTCACCTATGAATTTTCCATGTGCATTCAAATTACTGAAGATTGAAAGATTGCTGGTGTTTTGTTTTTTTTGTTTTTTTAAAGTTTTAGTGCAAAACAGTGGGTGACTGGTTTATGTCCCTAAAGAAAATTTGACAGTAAGATTAAACTTTATACTTGGTACCCATGAGGAATGAAATTATGATTTTAAAAGATATGTAAAAATAAGGCTGTGGAATCTTATTATCTAATACGTCATTTTGAAAAAGAAATCTCAAGAAATGTCCACATCTTTGGAACCATATCCAGAAGTCTTCTGTATGAACAAGAATCGGAAAATATTCCTTTCCCCCCCATACAGTTATGGAGTCATCTCGTACATTTGTCTTCAAAGTCAGACTTTCAACTTCTCTGGTAATTAATACTAGTGTTATAATAATAAGGCCTGTACAAATCAACTTTGATCCAATTCAACTGGGATGCGAAAAAATCAAAATTCAAAAAAAGAACATGTTTTAGTTCAAACATGCAGCTTGAGATCTTAGAACCAACCAATTCAATTAAATCTGCTCAGAGATTTGATGTTTGGTTTGGTAAGAGATTCATCCATAAACTTACTGCAGAAACTTCTCTGCCTCGTTTTTGTTTGTTTGTTTGTTTTGGGGTTTTTTTTGGCAAAATTGGTTGAAAACAGCAGGGGTTGTAAATCCGACAATATTAATCCTCCTCAATTTCAACTGGATATATCTGCAAGGAGTCCGCTGAAATACACTGCAATGTATATTCAAAATAGTTCCCCTTTTTAAAAGATAGGAGGTAGCACTTTCCAAACTATCCAACTTGTTGTGCTGACCAAAATTGACAGTACACAAGTCAAACTGGCCAACAAAGAGACACCATATACCTTTCAATCTTTCAACAGGCTCCCCATCTTCATGCACTGGTATGCGAGAATGACCTTGGGAGATGAAGGAAAAACCACAGTCTAGACTGTGGTCTAATAAAAGAAATCCAGTTCTGGAGGAGGGGTGGAGTGGGAGAAAGAATCTCAGAAGACAGCTACTCAAGACTGAAAGCCAGTTGAGATAGTCCACATAAGAAGCCCCAACCATGAGTACTAACCTTACCTTTACTCTAGTTACAGAAAAAGGATTTTGCACATGGGGGTTCTTCTGAGACGCCTTCTACACTCCCAACCCTCCTTTGGACACAGATTTTGCTTATCAGATGCTGTCTAGCCTATGGCTCTTCCTCCTGTCTCCGAAGGTCATTGCCACATTTACACTTCTCAGTGAAAACTTGCTCTCTGTCAGATAGAGGAAGGAGTCCCTCCTATCCCCTCTCTCTGCTGCAGACAGCAATGTTTGACCCTTTTAAAAACAAAATACAGAAGTTTGTATATGGAGTGGAGTGTACCACTTCCCAGCCAAGGTTTAGTTTTTTCCAAGAAGCTGAGAAGCCCAGGAGAATTGAAATAAGGGCCCAGATGCTTCAGGTAGTGTTTTTGTTGGAGCAATAGGTCACAACTTGCATTAGTTTTATTTTCTGAGTGGTCTAAGTCAGATCTCAGCATCTAAATGGCTTTAATTTCTCTATAACAAGCTAGTGCATTAGGGATAATTTAGCCTTTATTCCTACTTTAGGAAACGGATCTGTTTGCAGAATTGGCTTTAACCATTCTCTGCATTCTTCCATTACCATATTTCCTTTCCAAGCAGTTTATAGCTATAACCTGTGCCCTTTGCACCCCCAGAATTCATGTTCCTACAAGTCTTCAAGCTTCTGATCTTCTCTAAAGGAGATAGGCAGTACAGTTCCTCTTAAGAGCACAGATAGATTTGGCAAATTTTCTGTGTCAATGCTCCAGATGTACCTAGGCAGTTAGGTGCTATAATTGATGTGGGGGATTTGGAATAGCTTTCCATTAAATTTTTATCTTTCTCCCCATGACCAAGAACATGTTTGAAGTAGCTTTTCATGGTATCAGTTGGGCAGTGTTGTGCTTCAGGATTTTTTTTTTTACCATGGTCTAGACAACAAGTCTCCTGACATTTTGCCAGTGAAACATCAGGAAATCTGTGTCTAGACTACAGTCACAAAACCCTAAAGCTCAACATTGCCCAAAGTTAAAGTTTATTGGGTCTTTTTCTGTGACAGAATAAGTAGGCTTGGTAACTTTTCATTTGCCATTGCTCCTTCCTAGAAAGGACACCTGATGTTTCACCAGTCTCTCCTTGGGTGGGAGGTGTCTTGCTGTCCCTTTCATTCAGCAGCTACCCCACTTCCTCATCCCACCCCCAGTTCTTCTAGATGGGGAAGACGAATATGAGGTAAAGTGTATCTCGATTCGAGATTGTTCCCCTGGAAGGAAAAAATGGAATACTTGGTTTACTGGAAGGGCTAGCTCAATGGGAGAAGCAGAAGCTGGTGTCCATTGGCCACAACTTACGGTATTTACCAGTCTATCTAAAATGACCACACAAGTCTCATCACAATAGACTGCCTCAGAGATACCACACATTCTTTCAGTGCTTTCTTTCCCAAATCTGAACAAAATCCATTGTTTTCTCCAGAATGCAGATCCACCAAGCAGGATCCCTCAACAACTTGAGCATCCCAAAATACTTTCCTTTCTTTCTGTTCAGGAAGGGCAATGGGAGATCCAGTTTGGTGTAGCCATTAAGGCACCAGGCTAGAAACTAGGAGACAGTGAGTTCTAGGCTTGTTTTAGGGTCAAGGCCAGCTGGCTGACTTTGAGCCAGTCCCTGTCTGTCAGCCCTACAAAAAAGACAATGGCAAATCACTTCCAAAAACATTGCCAAGAAAACTGCAGGGACCCCGTCCAGGTCACTGCCAAGAGTCAACACTGACTCAAAGGCACAAAAGGAGGCAGGTGAAATGAGTTCATGTTTTCCCAATTCAACATAACTTAACGAATCCAACTAATAGTTTTGTCTTCATGCAGTTAACTCACCATGCCAGTATGGTTCTAAAGAGCTAATTCATGTTCCCTCTTGCCCACGTCAAAAATAAACTAAAAATGCTGAGCTGAGTTTCAACCCAAAGACTACCATCTTGTTCACCACTTGTACCAAGCCAGGAGGCCTTGATTACAAAGTTTACAGCAGAGAAATAAATGCACTGTGGGTGTGGGGGGACCAAATCACTGTTATATCTGCTCTGTAAAGGAGGATTGGCTGTGTAAAGACAAATTCTTTTCTTACAATCCTTTTTGAAACGTGTATGTATGTTTGTATGCAGTGCTTTTTTTGTATAAAAAAAAAGGTACCGGAACTCACACATGTTGTACAACCCGCCTTGCCTACTCTACAAGGTTTACCTTTGTAGTTGAAAAAAAAAAACCCTTCAATTTTTAGTGTATCTAAAAGACTAGATTTTGTTCTAGGCAACTCTGGAAAATCCATCGAAAAAAGGTGCTGGAACTCTGTTCCGGTACGTTCTATGACCAAAAAAAGCCATGTATGTATGTTTGCAGGTGGTAGAAGCATCTATATTTGTCTGGTTCGAATATCAGAAAGGAGAACCACAGATTGGTCCATTTTCACTCAATCAAGGTTTAAACTTGGCTGGCATTTGCCTAATAATCCAGACAAATTAAAACAAGAGACAATTCAGGATGGTTACCCTGTATAACTAATCTTTATCTTTATCTTTATTAGACTTATATACCGCCCTTCTCCCGTAGGACTCAGGGTGGTTCACAAGGTTTTTAAAATAACAATACAACAATTACAAAAATTAAGAACAGTTAAAATGATTACATTTAGACCTTGAATAAATATAAAACCCCAATTAATATCCAATTAAAACCCCAATTAATACTCTCAGTCCAGGCCAGAAAGCTCAAAGAGCCAAGTCTTCAGGTCCCGGCGGAATGAGCGAAGGTCAGGGGCAGTCCTAAGCTCTACAGGCAGCTGGTTCCAAAGGGCAGGTGCACCCACAGAGAAGGCCCTCCCCCTGGGTATTATCCGCCGGCAATCTTTTACCGGCGGTACCCTGAGAAGACCCTCCCTGTGGGAGCGCACAGGACGAAGGGAGCTTGATGTTCCCTCAGATATCCCGGACCCAAGCCACTTAGGGCTTTATAGGTCATCACCAGCACCTTGAATCTCACCCGGAGGGCAACCGGAAGCCAATGCAGCTCGCAGAGCAGAGGTGTTACATGGGAGTATCAGGAAACCCCCATCACAACCTGCACGGCTGCATTCTGCACCAGCTGAAGCCTCCGAGTGGTCCTCAAGGGCAGCCCCATGTAGAGACCGTTGCAGTAGTCCAATCGGGAGGTCACGAGCGCATGAGTGACTGTGCGCAGGGCATCTCGGTCCAGGTAGGGCCGCAACTGGCGCACCAGGCGAACCTGGGCAAAGCCCCCCCTGGTCACGGCTCCTATATGGTCTTCAAAACTGAGCCGCGAATCCAGGAGGACGCCTAAGTATGAATATATTGAATGAGGCATTCAGGTATATTTCCAAAATTGGTAGCAGATCCCCAAACATTTGTTTTTTAAGTTGTTCCAGAAAGCGCCAATCTGAAAGATTTCCCATGCTGCTATTCCATGTTTTTTGCTTAATCTCTAAACATACATGTGGCTGAGGGCTTTAGAAATAATAGTTTCTGGCATCATTTATCTTTCAAGCCTCTATTGCAGTACAAGAAGGGTTTATCTGGAAGAGTATCTAAAGACAGCACTTGCAGAGAATTGAAAAGGCCTCAGCAGTTGTTATCAGTCATTTGACATATATAAGCAGCAGGCTGTAATGATACAATGGCATCCTGTTCCAAAATAGTTTCTCCTTTGTTCCAATGTTTTATAGAAGACCTTTATAGAACATGGTACTCATAATAAGGATAGATTTTTGTATGTGTGTGCTTCTTTTTTCTTTTTTTTATGAGAAGCTGATCACGGTGGGCAAAAAAAGAACAATTGAGCTGTATCAGTACAAAGAGAACAAGATGAGGCATAACAATACAATTTGCAAGGATGTTTGACCCTATAGAGATTCGGTAATAATCTTATGAAAAGGCATAAGCCTTTTTTTTGAGGGGGAGAGGGTAGAACTCACTTCGTATGATGCACAGAGTGACTAGATTGATATAGGATGAGTGAACAGAAAGGGGAGTGGAAGGTAGTTGGTTATACAGATGCAGGTTACATGTGAAACAAATGACAAGTACCTTAGCAATTGCATTGTGTTAAAAAACCCTTTGTGTTTGCTGAGATCTAAGATTGCTTGATGGTGGGTGTTTATTTATTTATTTATTTATTTATTTTAATCCCATTTATATCCCGCCCTTCTCCGTAGACTCAGGGCGGCTTACAAGCTTAGCAGTAGCCTTCATTCTATGTATATGCCTGCTTATTAGGGCTTTTGGGCCCCCCCAAGCGGCATTATTACAAAGTCAGCTTATTGCCCCCAACAATCTGGGTGTTGTGTAGCCGGTTCTTTGCAGGCAATAAGAGAGACGGAAGGTTGCAAACAGGAACATGCTTTATTTAGGCAAACAGGAACAGAACTGAAACAGAGGCTGCTGCACAGCTACTTATACGGTTGGCCACTAGGCAGTGGCCAATAGATTTAAAGGAACCCATTCCGACCCCAAATCATCCAATGATCTTCTTGGAGACAGCAAGTCTGGCTTAGTCAGTGACCGTTACACAGACACACCATTGAGCATCCTTAAGCAGCATTCAAACAGACACATGAAACAGTTCAAGTAAAAATCCCAATACATTACAGCGGGGTAGAAGCTTCTTCATTTATTTATTTGATTTTTATCCCACCTTTCATTACTTTATAAATACTTCAAGGCAGCGAACATACTTAATACTCTTACTATTTTCCCCACAACAACTCCATGAGTTGGCTTGGGCTGACTGGCCCAAAGCCACCCAGCCGGCTTTCGTGACTAAGGCAGGACTAGAACTCACAGACTCCTGGTTTCCAGGCCAGCATTTTAACCATTACACCAAACTGGTTTGTTGAAGATGGAAAGCAGTGACAGATTCATTATCATGAGTTCAGATGATGAAAATGTCATCAATGAATTTCAAGTAAAGGAGGGTCTCAGGGAGGGGATGAGAGGGAAGAAGGCATTGTTCTACGCCAGCCACATCTGCTCCAATAGCACCACCACAGCAAGTCACACATGAGATTAGAGGCACGTGCTCTTCCTTCAATGTGATACGTTCCAACATCTGCTAGCAATGCCCTTCTGGACTTTACACAGGGCAAAGAGGAAAACTTTCTACAAAAAAAAATTAATGAATATAAGTTTGACATCAGCACTCAAAACAAAGACAGAGTAATACCACAGCATTTCAACTTCCCGGGACAACTTATAACAGATCTCATAGAGACTATTTTGGGAAAACAGACCTTAACAGCCACATCAAGCAAGAAACGGACGATCTCCCATACATCAAAAGATTTCAAGCAATATCAGAAGATCTCAACAAACACAGTGGTAATTGATAAAATCTGTATAATCTGTTTCTCATGTAACCTGTATCTGCATAACCAACCTATCTTCCCCTCTTTTCCTCCCTCTGTTTCCCTTACAACTCACCACAATTTAAATCCTACATCAATCTAGCCATTCAGTGCATCTGATGAAGTAAGCAGCAGCTCCTGAAAGTGTAGGCCTTGTAATAAAATGTGTTAGTTTTCCAACTAAGGTGCTACCAATTTCCAATCTTTTGCCAATTCCCTCCCCCCCCCCATTTGGGGAGCAAGCAAAGCTTTTTGGATTTATTTTTAAATCACTTGGAGTGACCTTTTAGTTGAAGATCTTTATGTTTTATTCCACTTATTTCATTTGATTTTTATATTTTGAAAAGCAAACCACAAATTATAATTTGCTATATGTGTTGGTATATCTGTCACATAGGTAATAATCCTATGTGACAAACATTAGCTAATTGTAAAAGTTGAATTCCAATTCTTATACAAGACGCCAGTTTGTTGCCATAAACCAACACGTATAACAAATTATGATTTTAGTGGTCTGCTTTTCAAAATATAAAAATCAAATCAAATAAATGGAATAAAATAAAATAAAGTGGAATGAAGATCTTCAACTAAAAGGAAAACTTTTTATCTCACTCCAAGTGATTTTAAAAATAAATCCAAAGAGTTGCGCCACAAATGGGGAAGAAAATTCCCTGTCAAAAAAAATAAAAAATAAGTTATAATTCAGCATTTTGTTCTCATTGATATGCACAACTGCACAACAGCAAATGTTCTAAAATGGTATTCCTACTAGAGGTGATCAAGCTGGTCAGACCTTCCAAATTTGGTTACTATTTCAGATTCCTTCAGGGCTCCGCAATCAGAGACGGAAACTGTGGACCTATGAAAGTTGCTAGCTTGCCACTCCTATCTTACTCCTCACCATAGGCTATCTTATTCAAAGTTGATGAGGTCCAGAATTCAGTATCTGCACAACTATACTTCAGCGCTATCCTTGCTTTAGACCAGACATGTCAAACACAAGGCCCGGGGGCCGGATCCGGCCTGCGAAGTGGTTTCATGTGGCCCGCGAAGCCATCCTGGAAACAGTGAGGGAACGGCCCCCACTGCCTTGGCCCTGGCCCAGAGACCATCCTCCTGCCAGAGACCCTCAAGATCTGTCCCACTCCTGCCCAGGCCCCCATAGGCACCCTTGATACAAATGCTGTAGAGCTGGCCACGCCCACCCAGTAGGCCATATGCACTCTAGCCACACCCACCCAGTAGGCCACGCCCACCCTGGCCATACCCACCCGGCCCCCTGAGGGCAACCTCAATGCTGACGTGGCCCTCAATGAAATTGAGTTTGACACCCCTGCTTTAGACCAAACCAAAGAAACATGGAGATTGAACTGATGATATAAATAACCCTTTCCAACTCTATGATTTTAAGTTTTAAGTTTAAGCAAGTATTCTAAATATGAAAATGAGCAAGGCGAGTTCTGCAGTTCCTCTCTTTTTCTTTTGATCACCTTCATGCCAAGAAAGCAACTCTGCAAACTGGAAAACTCCCAATTTTTGGAGATACTTTCCATATGATCCAGAATGTTGGAAACAAGTGGAGAATTTGTTTGTAGAATAGAGAGCTTCAATGGATGCCGAATCCCATTAGCTAGATATCTATTTATCTTGATACAGAAACATTCAAAGCATTTGCCATTCTGTCAGGTTTTTTTTTCAAGGTATACAGCAATTTCCCCCAACCTGGTGCTGTTCAGATGTGCTGAACTTCAGTTTCCATAACCCCAGAGAGATTAGCCAATTGTAAGAGTTGAATTCAAATTCTTCTGCAAGACACCAGTTTGGAAACGTTGCCATAAACCAACGAGTACAACGTATTATGATTTTAGTGGACGACTTTTCAAAATATAAAAATCAGATAAAATCAATGGAATAAAATATGCTTGAACAGAATATATTTAGAGCTACTCTGTATGAATGAAGGTACTTCTGGGTTATGAACACAACATTATTCAAAGGTCAAGCTATTAATAATAATGAGATAAGAAAAAATAAGCAGGGCTGAGAAATATTTGTCAGCAAATCCAAACCTATTTGCTTTGCCCCTTAAAATCCACTCTTTCGTATGCCATTTTCAGACAGTTACAGAACTATACCCTTTGATTTTGTAGCCAACACCTGAAAAACATAATTTGACTCTTCTCCATAAACACAAAAAATAAATCAAGAATGAAATGTAACTGCACTGTAGTCCCTCTTCTAATGTCACTTCAAGTGCTCTTCAACGATAAGGGACAGCAAATAGAAACAAAAAAAAATGCCAGTGGATTGAAAATGAAATGAAAATTTGATGGTTTTCCATGTGAAAGCAGAGAACGGTTTCTTTCTTTAGTGGTGAAGAGCTGATATTCAAAAGGGAAGGCATAAAAGTAGAGTTTTTTCCTTCTGGGGCAGAATTCATTGTGAAAAAGCCTTGAGGTTGTGATTATACATAAGCAGAGTAGTTATTACATGAAGTAGTAATTATGTACATGGCAAATGGGTTCCAAACGCAGGAAACATTTCGTACACTTTTTGTGTATGTGTGCCTTTGGGTCAGTGTTGACTCCTGCTTAGACAAGTCCCTGTAGTTTTTTTGGCAAGAGTTTGGAAGTGGTTTGCCATTGCCTTCCTCATAGGGCTGAGAGTGACTGTCGCAAGGTCACCCAGGTGGCTTTGGGGCTAAGGTGGGACTAGAACTCCCAGTCTCCCATTTTTTAGCCTGGTGCTGTCACCACTACACCAAACTGATTATCTTCTTAGTTCAATTCTATTTAGAATTTCTCAGTGAGGCATTGGCTATGATTGTTCTGTTATCTCAATAGTGCTGGGGCAACCTGAAACTTATTAACACCTTTTAGGGTCTAGTCCA